>NC_135211.1:2922996-2995496 GCF_052324685.1 Brachyhypopomus gauderio | reverse complement strand
CACTCTGTTCCCCTCCTCTCTCCTCCTCTCTCCCCTCCTCTCTCCTCCCCTCTCCTCCTCTCTGTTCCCCTCCTCTCTCCTCCTCTCTCCTCCTCCACTCTGTTCCCCTCCTCTCTCCTCCTCCTCTCTCCTCCACTCTGTTCCCCTCCTCTCTCCTCCTCCTCTCTCCTCCTTTCTCTCTGTCCTCTCTCCCCCTCTCCCCTCCTCTCTCCTCCTCCTCTCTCCTCCACTCTGTTCCCCTCCTCTCTCCTCCTCCTCTCTCCTCCACTCTGTTCCCCTCCTCTCTCCTCCTCTCTCCCCTCCTCTCTCCTCCCCTCTCCTCCTCTCTGTTCCCCTCCTCTCTCCTCCTCTCTCCTCCTCCACTCTGTTCCCCTCCTCTCTCCTCCTCCTCTCTCCTCCACTCTGTTCCCCTCCTCTCTCCTCCTCCTCTCTCCTCCTTTCTCTCTGTCCTCTCTCCCCCTCTCCCCTCCTCTCTCCTCCACTCTGTTCCCCTCCTCTCTCCTCCTCCTCTCTCCTCCTTTCTCTCTGTCCTTTCTCTCCCCCTCTCCCCTTCTGTCTCCTCCTCCTCTCTCCTCCTTTCTCTCTGTCCTTTCTCTCCCCCTCTCCCCTTCTGTCTCCTCCTCCTCTCTCCTCCTTTCTCTCTGTCCTTTCTCTCCCCCTCTCCTCCTCCTCTCTCCTCCTCCTCTCTCCTCCTCCTCTCTCCTCCTTTCTCTCTGTCCTCTCTCCCCCTCTCCCCTCCTCTCTCCTCCTTTCTCTCTATCCTTTCTCTCCCCCTCTCCCCTTCTGTCTCCTCCTCCTCTCTCCTCCTTTCTCTCTGTCCTTTCTCTCCCCCTCTCCCCTTCTGTCTCCTCCTCCTCTCTCCTCCTTTCTCTCTGTCCTTTCTCTCCCCCTCTCCCCTTCTCTCTCCTCCTCCTCTCTCCTCCTTTCTCTCTGTCCTTTCTCCCCCTCTCCCCTTCTGTCTCCTTGTCTTTCCTCTGTAAATGCCTCCTGTTTGTGTAGCTGATTTGTTATGCACTGCTTTCAAAGCGCTATTTAAAACCAAATACGTATGCAGCATTCATTTCCTTCTCATCTGATAGTGAAATTTTTGTCTTCATTTCATTATTTACAACATTCGTTTAGCACATGTGTATGTGGGCGGAGGGGGAGTGTCTCGCATGTTGGAGTGTAAGTGTGTATATGGAATGTAGAATTCAGGCAGTTCATTCTGAAGATGCAGGATATACTGTGTGTTGTGCTAACACTTCTGCTTGTTCTAGATCCGTCCTACCCCCTCTCTCTCACTCCTACCCCCTCTCACTCACTCCTACCCCCCTCTCTCTCACTCCTACCCCCTCTCTCTCACTCCTACCCCCTCTCTCTCACTCCTACACTCTCTCTCACTCCTACCCCCTCTCTCACTCCTACACACTCTCTCTCACTCCTACACTCTCTCTCACTCCTACACACTCTCTCTCACTCCTACACTCTCTCTCACTCCTACCCCCTCTCTCTCACTCCTACACTCTCTCTCACTCCTACCCCCCTCTCTCACTCCTACACACTCTCTCTCACTCCTACACTCTCTCTCACTCCTACCCCCTCTCTCTCACTCCTACACTCTCTCTCACTCCTACCCCCTCTCTCTCACTCCTACACTCTCTCTCACTCCTACACTCTCTCTCACTCCTACCCCCCTCTCTCACTCCTACACACTCTCTCTCACTCCTACACTCTCTCTCACTCCTACCCCCTCTCTCTCACTCCTACACTCTCTCTCACTCCTACCCCCCTCTCTCACTCCTACACACTCTCTCTCACTCCTACACTCTCTCTCACTCCTACCCCCTCTCTCTCACTCCTACACTATCTCTCACTCCTACCCCCTCTCTCACTCCTACACACTCTCTCTCACTCCTACACTCTCTCTCACTCCTACCCCCTCTCACTCTTCTATACTCTCTCTCACTCCTATCCCCTCACTCTCTCACTCCCATACTCTCTCACTCCTACCCCCTCTCACTCACTCCTACCCCCCTCTCTCTCACTTCTACCCTCCTCTCTCACTCCTACATACTCTCACTCACTCCTACCCAGTGTTGTATAAAGTATTCGAGACCCATACTTGAGTAAAAGTACAAGTACTCTATCAAAAAATTGACTTGAGTAGAAGTTGAAGTGTTCTTTAAAAACTTTACTTAAGTGGAAGTACAGAAGTATTCAGCATTTTTTGTACTTAAGTATTGCAAGTAGTTTAGTCTAAAATTTATTACTCAAGTACTGAAAGTAAAAAGTACAAGTATTGTGTTTTGAATTAATTAAAGAAAGCAGTCAAAGTTTGATTATCAATTGTTTTTATATATCACTTACAAAGATGTCAAAGATCACAAATACAAGTGTTCTGTATGTACTTTAAAAACTGGGGTTAACACGTCATAGGTTTGACACAGAAGTACAAATTCGCCTTAATTTAGCTGAGAAAAAACGAGGTGTATTTTGGACGTAAATCCGTCCGTTGGATTTTAAGGGTGAGCCTACTGCCCTGCGTTTACCCTCAACAAATGCACTTACCCTATAAAAACACTACACTATAAAAATGGACACATGATTAGTCAGCATGTTGCCTTTATTGCCAGCTAATGTTAAGTGAATTCTGCAGCATGCCATGAACATAATTAGGTTAGTTAGCTAAGATATCTAACCTAACTAGTGCTTGATGCGCTCTTCTGCTGTTACCAAACAAGTGCATGAATTCCACCTTGTAACTTCGCACGCACAAAAATCGAGTCGCACGACCTCGCGACGCAACCGCGCGCGTGGTCAACGTGCATTGGCGTAGCCACCGCGATTGCTTCATTTTTGCCGTGCGGACTCTTGCGCCAGTCACGACGTGTCAAGTGAACCTAGATTACGAAGCTCAAGTGTACAGTGAAGGCATCAGCAGAGTAAACGAGACGCGACCGGAGCATGCGCAGTTTTCTCATAAGCCAAACTGATCGCTTGACCCGGTGACAGCGCCAGCTAACATGTTTATAATTGTAACGAGTAACTATACAGCACGTAAAAAATGTATCGGAGTAAAAGTATTAAACTGATAGAAAATATGTAGTGAAGTAAAAGTGGAAGTAGGAGAAAAAAATAATACTCCAGCATTTTAGTACTTAAGTACAGTAGTGAAGTAGTTCTACTTCGTTACTATACAACTCTGCTCCTACCCCCTCTCTCTCTCCTACCCCTTCTCTCTCACTCCTACACGCTCTCACTCACCCCTACCCCCTCTCTCTCACTCCTACCCCTTCTCTCTCACTCCTATACTCTCTCTCACTCCTACCCCCCCTCTCTCACTCCTACACACTCTCTCTCACTCCTACACTCTCTCTCACTCCTACCCCCTCTCACTCTTCTATACTCTCTCTCACTCCTACCCCCTCTCTCACGCCTACACTCTCTCTCACTCCTACCCACTCTCTCACTCCTATACTCTCTCCCTCCTATCCCCTCTCTCTCACTCCTATACTCTCTCACTCCTACCCCCTCTCTCACCCCTACACACTCTCACTCCCATACTCTCTCTCTCACTCCTATACTCTCTCTCCCCCTCCTATCCCCTCCCTCTCACTCCTATACTCTCACTCCTACCCACTCTCTCTCACTCCTGTATTCTCTCTCACTCCTACCCCTCTCTCTCTCACTCCTACACTCTCTCTCACTCCTGCATTCTCTCTCACTCCTACCCCCTCTCTCTCACTCCTACACTCTCTCTCACTCCTACACTATCTCACTCATACCCCCTCCCTCTCACTCCTACTTTCTCTCTCACTCCTACCCCCTCTCTCTCACTCCTATACTCTCTCTCCCTCTTATCCCCTCTCTCTCTCCTATACTCTCACTCCTACCCCTCTCTCTCACTCCTATACTTTCTCTCACTCCTACCCCTCTCTCTGTCCTACGCCCTCTCTCTCACTCCTACCCCCTCTCTCACTCCTACACTCTCTCACTCCTACACTCTCACTCCTACCCACTCTCTCTCACTCCTACCCACTCTCTCTCACTCCTACAATCTTTCACACCTACCCCCTCTCTCACTCCTATACTCTCTCACTCCTACACTCTCACTCCTACCCCCTCTCTCTCACTCCTATACTCTTTCTCACTCCTACCCCTCTCTCTCACTTTTACACTCTCACTCCTACCAACTCTCTCTCACTCCTACAATCTCTCACACCTACCCCCTCTCTCTCACTCCTACCCCCTCTCTCACTCCTACACTCTCTCTCTCACTCCTACCCCCTCACTCTTCTATACTCTCTCACTCCCATACTCTCACTCCTACCCCCTCTTTCTCACTCCTATACTCTCACTCCTACCCCCTCTCTCTCACTCCTACACACTCTCACTCCTACCCCCTCTCTCTCACTCCTACACTCTCTCAATTCTACCCTCTCTCTCACTCCTACCCTCTCACTTCTACCTTCCCTCTCTCAGTACTACACTCTCTCACTCATACCCCCTCTCTCACTCCTACACTCTCACTCCTAGCCCCTCTCTCTTACTCGTACCCCCTTTCTCTCACTGCTACACTCTCACTCCTACCCCCTCTCTCTCTCACTCCTATCCCCTCTTTCACTCATATCCCCTCTCTCTCACTCCTACCCCCTCACTCTTCTATACTCTCTCACTCCCATATTCTCTCTCCTACCCCCTCTCTCTCACTCCTACACTCTCACTCCTACCCCCTCTCTCTCACTCCTATACTCTCTCTCAATTCTACCCTCTCTCACTCCTACACTCTCACTCCTTCCCCTCTCTCTCTCACTCCTACACTCTCAATTCTACCCTCTCTCTCACTCCTACATTCTCTCTCACTCCTACAATCTCTCACACCTACCCCCTCTCTCACTCCTATACTCTCTCCTACACTCTCACTCCTACCCCCTCTCTCTCACTCCTATACTCTTTCTCACTCCTACCCCTCTCTCTCACTCCTACACTCTCTCACTCCTGCAATCTCTCACACCTACCTCCTCTCTCTCACTCCTACACTCTCTCTCACTCCTCCCCCCCTCTCTCTCACTCCTATCCCCTCTCTCTCACTCCTACCCCTCACTCTTCTATACTCTCTCACTCCTATACTCTCACTCCTACCCCCCTCTCTCTCATTCCTACACACTCTCACTCCTACCCCCCTCTCTCTCACTCCTACACTCTCTCAATTCTACCCCCTCTCTCACTCCTACACTCTCACTCCTAGCCCCTCTCTCTTACTCGTACCCCCTTTCTCTCACTGCTATACTCTCTCACTCCTACCCCCTCTCTCTCTCACTCCTATCCCCTCTCTCACTCCTACCCCCCTCACTCTTCTATACTCTCTCACTCCCATACTCTCTCTCCTACCCCCTCTCTCTCACTCCTACACTCTCACTCCTACCCCCTCTCTCACTCCTATCCCCCTCTCTCACTCCTACCCCCTCACTCTTCTATACTCTCTCACTCCCATACTCTCTCACTCCTACCCCCTCTCTCTCACTCCTACACTCTCTCACTTCTACCCTCTCTCACTCCTACACTCTCACTCCTTCCACCCTCTCACTTCTACCCTCTCTCACTCCTACACTCTCACTCCTTCCACCCTCTCTCTCACTCCTACACTCTCAATTCTACCCTCTCTCCCACTCCTACTCTCTCACTTCTACCTTCTCTCTCTTACTCCTACACTCTCTCTTACTCCTACACTCTCTCTCACTCCTACCCCCCTCTCATTCCCCAGTTTTTCTTAATAGATTGAGTTTCTCATTGTGTGAATTGCCATTGATCAGTTTAACAGAACAGAGCATATAGATGTGTAATATATAAAGGGCAAGCTTATCGACCTTATTAAACAGACCCTAATGAAGGGAATAGACTAAAGTCTGACTGCAGTTTGCTGGGTAAACCACATGGGTCAGTGTACCTTTATAGATATGTGATCACATATACGTGTGGTCATCATTTATAGATATGTGATCACATATACGTGTGGTCATCATTTATAGATATGTGATCACATATACGTGTGGTCATCATTTATAGATATGTGATCACATATACGTGTGGTCATCATTTATAGATATGTGATCACATATACGTGTGGTCATCATTTATAGATATGTGATCACATATACGTGTGGTCATCATTTATAGATATGTGATCACATATACGTGTGGTCATCATTTATAGATATGTGATCACATATACGTGTGGTCATCATTTATAGATATGTGATCACATATACGTGTGGTCATCATTTATAGATATGTGATCACATATACGTGTGGTCATCATTTATAGATATGTGATCACATATACGTGTGGTCATCCTTTATAGATATGTGATCACATATACGTGTGGTCATCATTTATAGATATGTGATCACATATACGTGTGGTCATCATTTATAGATATGTGATCACATATACGTGTGGTCATCATTTATAGATATGTGATCACATATACGTGTGGTCATCATTTATAGATATGTGATCACATATACGTGTGGTCATCATTTATAGATATGTGATCACATATACGTGTGCAATCTGTTTATACACTGCAGCCTGTGAGTAATGAGTGGTCATGTATTGTTGTCAAAACAAGACGCTCAAGTTCAGATTGTCAGCCAATATGTAGTTATGTTATAATCTATAATGTTATGGACATTATAACTGTCCATGGGACGGTTTCCCTCAGCTTCATCATACATGATGGAGGCATCTATGAGCTCAGATAGTCCCAGCACCCCAGGAAAGAAAACCAAAGAAACTCTTATATAATTAACGCATTTGTAATAAAAGTGTTTATCTTGCGTTCGCATGCACAATTAGGACCAAGCATGGACGTAGTTTTGATTTCATAAGTGGGGGGGACACAACCTGGGGTGGCGAACTGTTGAGCGGGGGGGGGGGGGGTTGAATGAAAATTGTTGAGCGCTGTGAACAAAAATTGTTGAGCGGGGGGGGGGGGGGGGGGCTCGGAGCTGCATGATCCTAGTGCTAGATTTGTCGCTATTTGGATATTGTTTTTTTAACCGTTAAAAAGTGGGGGGGACATGACTTCGTCGCTACTTAAATATTTGGTTTTAACTGTAAAAACTGGGGGGGACCAAAACCGGCTTTTGAAAACTACGTCCGTGGGACCAAGCATTCAGAGTCAGTCTGACTTCACCAGGGTGATAGTCTTTCCCTTCTGAGAAAGACCGAGTGGTGTGTATGCAGAGACTTTTGAGTCACATTTACACTATGCTGAATTAGGCAAGAGTGTCTTTACAGTCTTCTTTGACTCTTTCATTTCTCCTCATTTGACTGCACTTGCACTCTAAAAGTGTAAATGGAACATGTACAGTGCCGTGGTCGTCATTCCAAAATTCTGTTTTATTTACTTATGATATTATTTTCTTTTGAAATGTGATTTTGACTCTTCATAAATAATTTAGGACTCCTGTGATTTGTGTGTATCGGGTAAAAAAATAATCTCGAATGTAGAAGGTAGAATTTTGATTTGGAAACTGACTTGTGTTTTAAAGTAATTTATTGAATTGAGTCAGTGGATAAAATACTATACTATTTGTACTAGGCACCAGTCCCATCCACAGTAACAGAGTGTGTTAGAAGTGTATGTAGATATACAACCCAACAACAGCAACCACATGTGTGTGTGTGTGTGTGTGTGTGTGTGTGTCCTCAGAGCCAGTGACGTGCACCTCGAAGGATTTCACGTGTGCCAGCGGTGAGTGCATCTCCGCACGCTTCCGCTGTGACGGCGATAACGACTGCGCTGACAGCTCGGACGAGGTGGGTGAGAGCCGGCTTCTGATTGGCTGCTTTGAGCTGAAGTTATCAGGGTGGTTGGCTTCGGTCATATGCTCACATATGATTGGGTGATATATATGCATTTATATGCATTATTTATATGAGTTTATATGCGGTTTTCCATTATTGTCAAATGGCATAAAAAATACTTCTCGTTAGATGCGCGCATAGATATAAGCCACTTAAAGTAAAGAAGTCAGAATGGTCAGGCAGACTACTAACTACTGATTCAAATGAGTCGATCTGTATTTCAGATTTGATCTTTGCAGTCATAGTAAATCATCAACACAATGTGCTGTGTTTTTATTGAAGACTTTAGACTGGACAGTAATCATCAATTAACCAGTGACTCATCAAAGTTTGAAGTGATGAAGAAACATTACCTTGATAGTTAATTAGATTTATGCATGTGTGTGTGTCTGTGTGTGTTTTTGTGTGTGTGTGTGTGTGTGTGTGTGTGCATGGCTGTGTGTGTGTAGAGAGGCTGTGAAAGCCGTTGTTCTGAGGGCCAGTTTCAGTGTCAGAACCGCCTGTGTATCTCGGCAAAGTGGCTGTGTGACGGACAGGAGGACTGTAAAAACGGGGAGGATGAGATCAGCTGTCAGCCAGCCAACACAGTCATGACCGGTACAGGCTCTCTCTCTCTCTCTCTCTCTCTCTCTCTCTCTCTCTCTCTCTCTCTCTCTCTCTCACACACACACACACACACACACACACACACACACACACACACAAGCACTCTCAAGCCTTCCTCCCATCCTCCTCTCTGAATGCGGAGAGGGCTCAGTATTCTGAAGCTCTGCTCCACAGACATTATCCGGATGATTCTGTGAAGTAAGCGCACATGTGAAACACACACACACACACACACACACCAGGGCTCCCAGCATGCTGCAGGGCTCTGTTTCTTTTGAACCCAGCCTCTCCTCGGCCACAACACTGTGTGTGGTCTTTTTCTGTGAAGCAGAGGGTATCAGACAACATTCTCCTTTACAAAGTGCTGAACTGGGGGAGTGTGGAGGCCCCGCCCCCTCTGACCCTGCGTGATGTATCACAGCCATAGGTGTCATTCCTGTGTGTGTGTGTGTGTGTGTGTGTGTGTGTGTGTGTGTGTGTGTGTGTAGCTGGGCCATCGTGCGGTGAGAGTGAGTATGTGTGTGTAGGAGGAGGCTGTGTGTCGGCCAGTTTACGCTGTGATGGGAAGAACGACTGCATGGATGGATCTGATGAGGTCAGTGTTCTGTACACACACAAACACACACACACACACACACACACACACAAACACACACACACACACACAAACACACACATACGCAAACAAACAACCAAACACACACACACACGCACACACACACATACACACACACACACACACACATACGCACACACACATATATGCATTTTCTCTGTATCTTGCTATTTTGCTTGTGTCCACCCATGTTTTTTTCTCTTTCACTCTCTCACACACACACGCACTCACAGGCAAAATACCTAATCATGACCATATACATCATATACATTTGTGTATCGTATGAAGTCCTCTTCAATACCACATACATCTCTTTCCCACAAACCTATATAAAGGGTCCTTATTGCCCAAGGGAGTGTGGTGTAATTACCACTCTCCTCTTAATGCAGTGTCAAGAGTTCAGCTCCATGAACCTGTCCTTTAATAAGTGGCATTAAAATGGACTTTTTCTCCCTGGTACCTGGAGAGAGCAGACGACATCACCTTCTTTGGATATTAAAAGCAATTTCTGCAGCGGTCAAAGATCAGGGGTCATTGCTAAAGGGGACACGAGCTTTAATTTGACTGGTGGCTGTGCAGACATTTGGAAACGTTACTGTGGTTGGAGGTGTTCCATTCTAAATATTTGTGTCATTTGAATGTATGAAAAGAGTGCAGAAAAATATGAGTCCTGTATGTGTTTTAATGTAAAATGTGTGTGTGTATGTGTGTGTGTGTGTGTGTGTGTGTGTGTGTAATGTGTAAAGGTGGACTGTATCCGTGACTGCAAGGAGGATGAGTTTGTATGCCATAACCGAGCTCACTGCATTCCCTCACGGTGGTGCTGTGATGGCATCTTCGACTGTCTGGACCTCAGTGATGAAGAGAACTGTGAAAACGGTGCGTAACTGGTCACGTGACCCCCGACGCTACCGCACTCTGGCAGCTGTAGCATGCTGAAGTGGTTCTGTGCAGAGATGACACTCCAGCTGAGTCGTAGAAAGTCAGAATAGTGCTTCCAGTGCTTAGTCAGCCACACTAGCTACAAAGAAACACTGACTCATGGTTCCATCCCACCTAGCCTTGGTTTACAGGCACAGACGTCACACAGCACACGTGGTTAACCAGTTTCTCACTTTTGCTGGCGTTCTTTGTTTGTTCTGCTTTGTTTTGTATGAAATTATTTGCTTCCTTGATCCTCAAATGAAATCATTTATTCCCTTTATCTCGCATAAACGTCTCACATCTTTTCTGTCTTTCAGGGTCTGTTTTATGAACAAAGTTGTCCTTATGTATGAAAGCTGAGCAGATTTCAGCATCTGCTCTAACAGATGTAGCCCTCCATATTTAATTCACCAGTCGTATTACATCAAACTTTCTGTTTGAGCACACGTGATAAACCATCATCCGCCCCTCTGAACCAACAACCACATCATTTGCATATCATATGCATATGATGTCCCTAATTCACCTTCATTTACATGAGACATGCTTAAATTAACGTAGGTGTCGCAGTCACCATGGGAAGGGTGTCACCGAGACATTTTACAGTCACAAGCGATGAACACAGAATGATGTCAGTCAGTGGGGGGAGGGGACATGAAGACATGCCAGTGAAGTGTAACTGTGTGAGCCTGAAACGCAGCATTAAACCAGGACTGAAATGAATACATGGAAAGCATGAAAACATGGAATGAAATAACTCTCAACTCTCAGCCCTTTGAGGGTTGATCTTTACAGTTACTGGTTACTGACTCTAATTACTCTTTAGGTACTTTAGTTATTTGTCTGCTGAAGGCATGATTAGGTCAAGATAGGTTTGGAGAATTAGAATTCACATTCCCACTACAACAATATTCAGTCTCTATGTAACGTATTGACCAGACAGAGAGGGATCCAACTGCAGAAGTATACCGCTTTTCCGTCAGGACGGTCCAGGGTCATAACGGGGGGGCAGAATCCGGGAGGTACAGGAGGGCTAGGCAGGAGGCGAGGTCTGGAGAGAAAGCAAGGGTCAAAGCACAGGAGATTGAACAGGCAATGGAAACGCTTGGTATGCTGCATGGGAACGGCAATACTTCGCGACGAGGAAGTGGTGGGAAGGTGTATATATGTGACTGAAAAGGGGGCGTGGTAATTAGTAGCAGGTGTAGCTGGGAGGGACATATCAGACGGCATTCCTTACACTCTACTACAAACATTGTTTGTCCACAAAATAGATTTTGGAGGCTTCAGAATAGCAGATAGATGTTTTATCACATTAACTAACATGGACTAACATGGCAAATTTTCTGGTGCCTCCGCGGACAGGCAGGTCCTTGGTAGACAACCAAACCCTCTGACCCGAGGAAAACGAGGGAGCGGAGAGCCTGTTGGCGTAGCGATGTTGGGCGGTCAAGGCAGAAAACAGGGCCCTACGAGCCCTCTTCCAGGCCAAACGACATCGTCTGACAAGGGCCCGGCCCCAGGCACCAATGCCTTATCCTCCTGTTCAGCAAACATAGGCGGGGGGTACCTGAGGCACTCAAATGGGAAAATGTTCAGGGACTAGTTATGTTATGGGCATATTCAGCCCATACAAGACGGTACGCCCAAGAGGCAGGGTTAGCGGAGGTCAGGCAACGAAGGCTGTACTCCAGGTCCTGATTGACCTTTTCCATCTGGCCATTGGATTGAGGGTGAAACCCGGAGGAGAGACTGGCTTTGGCCACCAGGAGCCTGAGAAAGACCACCCAGAACCGGCTAGCAAACTGAGGCCCCCTGTCGGAAACCACGTCGATAGAAAAGCCGTGGGCATGTACCACATGCTCCAGAAACCATCTCACGGGCTGAAGGCAGTTCGGCCAGTGCCACAAACTTAGCCGCCTTGGAGAACCGGTTGACGATTACGAGGATGGTGGTGTTGCCTAGGGAAGCGGGCAATCCAGTTACGAAGTCCATGGATACATGGGTCCATGGACGTGAAGGTACCAGGAGCAGGTGCAAGAGACCAAAAGGTTTGGACCTAGAGGTTTTATTGCTGGAACACACCGTGCAAGCGGCCACATAGTCCTCTATGGCTCCATCCATACCAGGCCACCAGAAACGTGTGCAGATGAATTCAATAGTTAACCACGCACCTTGGTGAGCAGCAAACGGAGAAAAGTGGCCCCACTGCATGACCTCATTACGTTTGCTGGAGGGAGCGTACAACGGCCCTGGAGGCCCTCCACCTGGATCTGGTTCGGTAGCCAGAACCCGCTTGACGATAACCTCCACATCCCACTGGATAGGAGCTGTGATCTTAGTAGCAGGCAGTACAGTGCTAGGGGCTACCTAATGCACCTGCGGCTCCCATTGGTGAGACAGTGCATCAGGTTTGATGTTCTTTGACCCGGGCCGGTAGGAAAGGGTAAAATCGAACCGGCCAAAGAACAGGGACCACCTAGCCTGTCTGGGGTTCAGCCGTTTAGCTTGTTGGAGGTAGGCCAAGTTTTTGTGGTCGGCCCAAATCACAAACAGGTGTTTGGCCCCCTCCAACCAATGCCACCAGTGCCATTTTCACGGCAAGAAGCTCCTTATCCCCGATGTGGTAGTTCCGCTCAGCAGGGGTTAAATGGTAGAAAAATTAGGCACAGGGGTGGAGCTTGGAAGGTGTGCCTGACCTCTGAGACAACACCACCCCGATCCCTTTGTCGGAGGCATCGACCTCCACCACAAACGGGAGAACAGATGGGGAGAACCAGAATGGCCCACCGGAGGTCTCCCTCCTACTGGTGGACCGGCCCTTTTTCCTTCAGGTCGGGGCATTTGGCGCGTTTGTGACCCTCTTGTCCACAATACAGGCGGTGACCCCCTAGCATACGTGCCTGCCTTTCCTGTTGTGTCAGGCGGGTATGACCTAGCTGCATAGGCTGGCCTCGTCTTCCTTAGGGGCCAGGTTAGGGGGGTCGATATACGAGGAGACCGTGAACTGGGACCAGCGTTGCTGTTTTTACGTTCGCGCAGCCTATTATCTAACCTAATGGTGAGAGTTATGCAGGAGTTTAAGGTGGCAGGAGGATCACGGACAGCCGACTCGTCTTTTAGCTCCTCGTTTAATCCCTCCGGATAGGCAACCAACAAGGCTGTAGCACCCCACCCACTCTCTGCAGCCAGCGTCCTGAACTCCAAGGAGTAGTCAGACACAGATATTCTCCTTTGGCATATTCACAACAACTGGGCGCCCACAATGCCCCCAGAGGCCGAGTGGAAAAAATGCATCACGCATGGTCTGGGAAAACCGTTCGTAGGACTCACAGAGTTCTGATTGATTTTCCCTGACGGCGGTTGCCCAGGCTAATGCCTGAGAGGAGCGCAAGCACATAAGCCACTTTGGCCTTTTCAGTAGGGAAGTGCGAGGTTTGTTGCTCAAAAATGAGAGAGCACTGAAGCAAAAAACGAACGTAGGTGCTGGTAGGGCGGGCTCTAACAGAGCAAAGGCAGCAGACTCAGGAGTGGGAGAACTGCTTGGGCTGATGGCTGGTTGTGCTACTTGGGTGGCAGCCTGCATGGTAGCAGTTAGGTTTTGCAATTGAGCTAGTGTTTGTTGGAGCGTCTGCTGGTGTCCACCTAACACTTGCCCTTGCTGTGATACAGCAGTTCTCAACCTCTCTATCTCCTGTGACATAGCTGGGTTCATTGTAAGGCTGAGTTGTTCTGTTGGGCTGCGAATCCGCATCCAACGCGTGAAATATTTACAGGTTTGAACCCAAACGCCAATCACGAAAGAAAACAGGGAACTGAAACCTCCGCCAATAAGGAATGCGGGAAAAGCGCACAAAACAAATCCTCCGTGAAAAGGAAGCACGGAGGAAACTGAAAACCGAAAGTGAAACTCAAAGATCGCGGAATGCTGAACGCGAGAAAAAGGCAAAACAAAAGAAATGAACAGAAGATGCCATGGGGAAGTATCTGGCTCTCAGACCACTATGGGGAGCAAACAAAAAACCCTTCCCAAAACTGGATAGAGAAATAACAGTGAAGGAAAACTTGAGAATGGCCAGAAGTGGCGAAGAGGTGAGCGAACTCGGAAAAAGTACAACGAGGTAACCTGGAACCAAAATCACATGTCCTTAAAGGAACAGAGTCCACCTGGTTTGTGGTTACTGACCTATATGTCATCAACACATCTGCACAGTTAATAGGTGTAACAAACCTGTGGACATGTGTTCAGTCTCAGTTGCTTCTCCTTATGTTATTGGTGAAAAAAGTGTAAAAAAGGGGGGGGGGGGGGAATTACACTAGACATTAAGAGCAAATCCACAATAAGAAAACTTATGATTCGATGATGAAAAGCCAATGGGATGTTTTCTTATTCAGAGGGATTCCAGCACATCTGGACTGGGCTCTGTTCTCCCCAGAGTGCGTACAGGTGCAGAGTGCAGGTGTAAGTCCAGCATTCTGGATCTTTCTGATGCTTTTACTTTGAAATCCAACAGACTGACTCATATGTGAGGAAGGGAATTTTTGGAACATTAAACATTCACTTTTTAAACTTTTTTAAAAGTCTAAAACTGATCTGGAATCAGGAGAGGAAGCTCTGTTATGTCAATGTTTGCCTTGGTAAGTCTGTGCGTCAGTCTGTGTCTGTCGTTGTGAGTGTGTGAGAATTCATACAGCAGCCATGTCTTCTTTTTTCTGAAGAAGGATGCAAACCTGATAATCCCAACAATACCACATCAAACAGCACAGGAGTGTGTTGAGTGTGTGTGTAATAGTGCTGAAGGCCAACAACCTTGTGCGCTCACACACACCCCCACACACATACATATACACACTCATTCATGCGTGGTTCTCTCTCACACGCCACACACACACACACACACTCACATGTAAGAGCAGTCATTTGCAAATATTTGTGAAAATTGCAGAGATGAAAGAGGTCCATGTTCCACTTGATATCAGACAGGCTTGAACATGAAAGGGTTCATTCCAGTGTTTGGAAAAATTGCAGCTGCTGGCATTTTTGGGACGTGGACGCCCGGATACACCTGCCACGTGTTTGGGAGCACTTTTGCATCCAAGATGAAGCGTGCGGTGTGTGCACATTGTGAGAGCTCTCAGCAAGAAACGTGGGAAGCTGAGCACACGCACACACACACACACACACAGACAAGCTCAGGGCTGCCCCAGGCCCCCAGGGGGGTTTGAATTTTTACTGGAGTGTCTTTTGAAGGGTCGTAGGTCGGAGGTCAAGCACAGAGAAGCATAGGGGGCCGCAGAGGACACGAGGGGATAAATGGAACTTGTCCGTCAGCAAACCATGGCCAAGAACAGCCCAGGCAGCGTGGGAGCTCACAGACGGACTCCGTGGCTGGTTTTGCTCAGTCTCACCACCATACCCCCACCCTCACCCTGAAGGGGACACTAGGGGACAGGAAGCACTTTCCAGTTTCACCTTCCACAGCTTGAGTGGCTGAGCAGAAGCACTCGACAAGCTCTGTCCACTCGTGCCGGAGAACTGTCCAGAATAGTAGTGCTGAACCCCTGAGAGAGGGTCTGCGGTTCAGCACCATGGACAGTGACTGGTTGTGACACTTCATCGTTTTAATGTTTTTTTTAAAGGGGGGTGTATGGCAGTGAATTAATACTTTTTCAACCTACAGTATAAAAAGCAAGCGGATATATCCAGATGGCAGAACAAAAATAGAATAAACAACAGAATAAAATCAGTTTTCAAAGGCTTATTAATGTGGCAAAAATGTGGCTTATTAATGTGACTCTTTATAATATAATACTTGGGTACTGTTGTCCCGGGCTACAGGCAGGCATGACAAAACCTTCACAGATGTGACAGTGGACAGGAAAGATTCACAGTCCAGCTGTTTCAGCCACTATAGACCCACAGCCCAACATATGACCCTACACATGACCCTACACATGACCCTACATATGACCCTACACATGGCCCTACACATGGCCCTACACATGGCCCTACACATGACCCTACACATGGCCCTACACATGGCCCTACACATGACCCTACACATGACCCTACACATGGCCCTACACATGACCCTACACATGACCCTACACATGACCCTACACATGACCCTACACATGGCCCTACACATGGCCCTACACATGACCCTACACATGGCCCTACACATGGCCCTACACATGGCCCTACACATGGCCCTACACATGGCCCTACACATGACCCTACACATGACCCTACACATGGCCCTACACATGGCCCTACACATGACCCTACACATGACCCTACACATGACCCTACACATGGCCCTACACATGACCCTACACATGACCCTACACATGGCCCTACACATGGCCCTACACATGGCCCTACACATGACCCTACACATGACCCTACACATGGCCCTACACATGGCCCTACACATGACCCTACACATGGCCCTACACATGACCCTACACATGGCCCTACACATGGCCCTACACATGACCCTACACATGACCCTACACATGGCCCCACACATGACCCAACACATGGCCCTACACATGACCCTACACATGACCCTACACATGACCCAACACATGGCCCTACACATGACCCTACACATGACCCAACATATGGCCCTACACATGACCCTACACATGACCCTACACATGACCCTACACACAGCGATCTGTACGGCTTGGCGGAACCGCCTGCCTTTGAGCCGGATAAGGGGGATTCGGACATGAACCTGGAGGTTGGGTTGCCTCTAGCAGTACAGCTGCACAGTCGTGGGGCTGTGTGGTGTGGGCTTGTTGGAGCATCTTTGCCCTTGTTGTGCACCTCTGTTAGATCATTACAACATTCAGGAGTTTCATCTGCGACTGGGTAATGGGTCCGCCTGTAGAGGTGAAGCTGGAGTATCAATAGACCTAATAATACAGCATTCAAAACAATGTTCAGATTGGGCTAAAATGTCAGGTCCCAATTCCTGAGAACATTATGTCTACAGAGGGCGAGACAAAAAGTATCGGGTACAGGGAAGAGCTGAGGACAAGGAGCTGGGTGCCTCATAGTCAACAAGGGTAAAGGTCAGGGGTTGGAAGGGTAAAGGTCAGGGGTTACCCTGGGGTTAAAATGGGTAATGCAAACCCATTTTGCTGTAATGCAAAATGGGTTTGCATTACTGGTTCCTAGAGCTCTTCCATGGAGCGCTCTAATGCTGAGGCTTCTCATAGGGCAGGATGAACACTGCCCATGCCATGATATTGAAGGAATCAGAGCAATGACACGGAGATCAGTGACTGTATCTGGGATTAGTTCTTGTCTGTGACTGTATCTGGGATTAGTTCTTGTCTGTGACTGTATCTGGGATTAGTTCTTGTCTGTGACTGTATCTGGGATTAGTTCTTGTCTGTGACTGTATCTGGGATTAGTTCTTGTCTGTGACTGTATCTGGGATTAGTTCTTGTCGGTGACTATATCTGGGATTAGTTCTTGTCGGTGATTGTATCTGGGATTAGTTCTTGTCTGTGACTGTATCGGGGATTAGTTCTTGTCTGTGACTGTATCAGGGATTAGTTCTTGTCTGTGACTGTATCTGGGATTAGTTCTTGTCGGTGACTGTATCTGGGATTAGTTCTTGTCTGTGACTGTATCTGGGATTAGTTCTTGTCGGTGACTGTATCTGGGATTAGTTCTTGTCTGTGACTGTATCTGGGATTAGTTCTTGTCGGTGACTATATCTGGGATTAGTTCTTGTCGGTGATTGTATCTGGGATTAGTTCTTGTCTGTGACTGTATCGGGGATTAGTTCTTGTCTGTGACTTTATCAGGGATTAGTTCTTGTCGGTGACTGTATCTGGGATTAGTTCTTGTCGGTGACTGTATCGGGGAACTAGTTCTTGTCGGTGACTGTATCTGGGATTTGTCCTTCCTTGTCAGTGACCATAAGCAGGGACCCATCTCAGCTGCTGTTATATACAGGAGTGCGTAGTGCTAGTGTTTAACGCATAATGATAGAGCATAGTGCTAATGGTTAATGTGTAGTGCTAGTGCTAGTGCATAGGAAATGAATTTCCTGAACTAGCCAAATGAGTAACCCTCCACTAACCCCATCCTCTTGTTCGCTGATTGAACAGCGTCTTTATCACAGTATTTAAACGACTGCCACCATATCAACCAGCAAGACAAGCTGCTGATGCCATTGGCCTGGCAGGTGTCCCAGGACGACCGTTGCCCCTGGCAATTCAGCAGAACCTGGACGATTCCATGTTTCAGTGCTGTCTACGGTCATACCCTGATAGAGGCTACAATCACATGCCGTTTCGGATCATTTAAGACTTTAATAGCTTTATTAGGAATGTAAATTATAATTAGATGTGAATAATGAAGTAAAACTGATATGCAAGCAAGGGGCCATAAACAATGTGACCATTACATTCTAGCAGCATTTAATGTTAGAATTTAAACCTGAACTTATTCACAGCTGTCATTTTTCTTTGATTTTTCATTTCGTTCATCAGCTTACCATCTGGATAAGGAACGTAAATCAAGAACACTTTTTGTTTTTTATTTTATTTTTTTTAAATCTCTAAAGCAGGGATGTCGAAGTCAAATACACCGAGGGCCAAAAAACCAAATTTGCTACAAGCCGAGGGCCGGACTGGTTCAATGTTTATTAAAACATTAAAATGATTGCACATAGTCTATTGAATCAAGACCTAACACAGTGTTTATTATTTAATGCTTAAATGAATAAAGCAATATTTTCTTATGGATCTGTCAGTAATTTCAAGTGAAAACATTTTTCAACAAGCAAACAGAAAAAACAAACTTCCTTCACAGAAAACATGTCCTGTACATTAAATGAATAAAATAATAAAGGTTTGAAAAGTGCTGGAATTTAGGCTAAAGTACTTGAAAATGCTTGAAATTGTATCTACTTTGTTTCACAACAAATATCTGTCTGACTGAACAGTTCTCTTGTATTACGTTAACAAATACGAGCCTCATGTAATTCCAGGACGAAACATGAGAGAACGTGAAGACGTTAAGATTGGGCGTTTTGAAAATAAACAACCATTAAATAATGTGAATAAAAAAGAGAATTATTTCGAATCATTTCGACTATATGTATAAATATTTAACTTAATTAAGTTTAACTGGTGCGCGCAGTTACAAAATTCGAGTGGTGCACGACCTTGCGAATCGACAGCGTGCGACGCCCTCGCACACGAGCGGAGCCACTGCGATTACATAATTTTCGCCGCGTGGACCCTCGCCGCTTGTGTGCGCTGCAGTGACTTCGCGGGCTACCGTTGCATTGTGGGGAATGTAGTGTTTGTGCGTGCAAAACACCATCGGGCCACTGTGGCCTGCGGGCCGGTTCTAATAGTAATTAAATATCATCCAGGGGGCCATAGATAATCAATTCGCGGGCTGGATCTGGCCCGCGGGCCTTGACTTTGACACGTGCTCTAAAGCTTTCAAAACAAGTTGCTAATTAAAAAGGTCAAGTATCCAAAAAAGACATCTGTGTGACATTTGCTTGTAAAAATGTCATTTCAAAAGTAGATGTTTCACTGTGTGTGAAGATGATGTTGGAAACCGTTCTACAGCTTGGCCTCATTACCCAACTCCACCTGACCACGCTACCCAACTCCACCTGACCACGTTACCCAACTCCACCTGACCACGTTACCCAACTCCACCTGACCACGCTACCCAACTCCACCTGACCACGCTACCCAACTCCACCTGACCTCGTTACCCAACTCCACCTGACCTCGTTACCCAACTCCACCTGACCACATTACCCAACTCCACCTGACCACACTATCCAACTCCACCTGACCACACTATCCAACTCCACCTGACCACGCTATCCAACTCCACTTGATCTTCTTACCCAACTCCACCTGACCTCGTTACCCAACTCCACCTGACCTCGTTACCCAACTCCACCTGACCACACTATCCAACTCCACCTGACCTCGTTACCCAACTCCACCTGACCACGCTACCCAACTCCACCTGACCTCGTTACCCAACTCCACCTGACCTCGTTACCCAACTCCACCTGACCACATTACCCAACTCCACCTGACCACACTATCCAACTCCACCTGACCACATTACCCAACTCCACCTGACCACGCTATCCAACTCCACTTGATCTTCTTACCCAATTCCATCTGATTGTGGATTTTTCACAATTTTTTTTTCCAGAATCTGAAATCAACTGAATCAACTGCGACAGAAGACAAAACTAAAACCTGATTTCAGATCAGGTAGCTGTGACGTGGGGACAGGCCGCAGGAGGCAGATGCTGTAACCGCAAGACTTTATTATCCATCTCGATATTAACACAAACACTCAGGCCACTTGGCAGGATAAACACAAAAGTATACTCATGAGTCCACAACGATAGTGAGGGTCCACAGGTGATCTGCAGCTTCAGTGCAGAGCAGCTACATCCCACGTAGCGAGGCTAACGCGAAGGTTGAATATGCAGCACTGGACAGACCGACCTGTGGGACTTGGGCCCAATACTGATGAGGGACAGGTGTCAGTACTGGGGTGATTGTGATAATGGGAGTGAGCGGGAATGAGAGCGTGTGCGCTGTTTGGGAGTGGGCGTGCATGGCTGTGCGTGGCTGTGAGGGTGTGCTCGTGCACGCCCTCTGGTGGCGTCTAGGCTGACCCACCATGACAATAGCAGAGTGCTCCAGTGTAAAACTGAAAATGTCTATATTCTCAAAAAACGTAATTTGCATGAACAATAAGCTAGTAGTATTAGTAATAATAATAGGTGCAAAATAATTAAATAATGTCACAGCCAGTTGTGAGCTTCCATTTCAATCATAACGGGCTTTCATCCTCCAGTCTTTAATTATTACTCATTTATTTATTTGGGCGGGGACTTCAGCATCCTTGACATGACAGAGATACGTTTGCCCGCGTACCTGTGCACTCTTGCACTGACATATTCAGCCTGATGGCCATCACTCAAATAAGACCCCAGACTGTTATTAGTCTTAACGATGTGGCACTTTAGGGATAAAACTAACATCCACTCAGCCCTAACTGCCTAATACTGAAACAACATGGTGTGCTTAGACTAAAGACGGAGCAGGTGTAGATGATGATGATGATGTTGATGAGCTGATGAGGTGAGATAGGTCGTGTTGGAGCAAGAACTACTGGTGATGAAACTGCATCGCTGGAGACCGAGGAAACCTGACCTCACAGACCTGCTCTCATTAACAGACCTGCTGTCATTAACAGACCAGCTCTCATTAACAGCAGGATTGATCATCTGGTGCTGCTGAAGGGCCCAGCAAAGCCTACGGCAAGCTGAAGAGCCCAAATTGAGCCTGTGCTCAAATGCATATTGGGCAGTCTTTGGTCTCTCCATTTCCAGGTAACGGACTGTAATCTGGATGGTCTGGGGTATGTGTGTGTGTGTGTTTTGTGCAGGCACTGTGGTATGTCGCCCCGATGAGTTCCTGTGCAATAACAGTCTGTGCAAACTGCTGCTGTGGAGGTGTGACGGAGAGGACGACTGCGGAGACAACTCCGACGAGGACGCGGAGATGTGTGGTACGCTAACGCTACGTCCACCTCTCGGACACCCCCGGTGTTTCTAAAGCTAATCCGCACTTCTCCCTCAATTCCAAGCTGAACTCGGCAGACCTATTTTGATTTGAACAAATAAGCGTTCAGTATTCAGTCAGTATTTCAGCCTGCGTAGGTGGGACACATCCTTACCAACACCACCGTGTTGGCCCTCACCCAGCTCCAAAAAAACATCTGCTCTGCAAGATGTTTGCAGATCATACGAATATGGTCATTACTACGGAAACTTCATCAGACCAAAAATAAAGACTTCTCTAACATACTTGATTTGTTTTCCAACTTAGGCCGAACTATGTCAAAGCTAAACTGGTACAAAGCTTCATAGAAGATGCTACATCAGCCATTTTGTTACGGTACTGATTAAAGCGATAACCTCGGGCTCTCTCTTCTTCTGGGGCATTTTTTGTACTCTGTGTTAGTGCGTCTGACACTGACGAAGATCTGCTTCTCACCACAGCCCTTTAGCAGGACGCTTTTACACTCACACCTCTCATATCCACGGCAAAAACAAAAAACAACAAAAAAACGAAGCAGATGTCTTCTGCAATCAGTTTGTTCTGGTTTTCGCGCAAACCCGCATGGAGGTGTTCGTGCTGGTTTGTGTCTCAGTTCCTCCCAGAAGTACTCTCATCTTTGGCTGGCTCGCACTTCAAGAACCTGATTTTTTTAAAGTCGCTATGCCTTTCATATTTAAAACCCGAAGCCAAAAGACTCTGGATAAAAACGCACGTCTATGGGAAAAGTGCCTCTTGATATCGCTAGAGGAAGAGTGAAACCTCCCCGTATATGATGCTGTTGCTGAGCAAAAAAGGCAAAGCCATAATAACAGTTCAATTTGTGAACTATTATTCAAAAACATACAAAAACAGCTTGGAAACGTCGAAGTTTAGTCATAAATGCATCTTTTGAGACAGAAAAACCGCACTTTAAAGCCAGCTAGTCGTTAGCGTGTAATCTCCGGGGTGGTCGGCCACGTGGGTGTGCTGGACAGCAATTACAGCTACCGCCGACGTGAGGCGAGCCGGCTCGCGCGCAAACGTGTGACCGTTACCCGCCCACGCGGCGGTGAACCGTTCCCAATTAAGGAAGATGTTTCCTGTCACACAAGCTTATGTTGTGCGCCTAATTAAATGTGGGACTTTGGGAGGCCGCTAACATGTCCAGTGTACTGAAAGCACGAATAAACGCCCGACCAACGTCCGACAAGGACGTGAGCTCAGGTGCTGCACCTGTTCAACTGTGGGGCCAGTGGGAGGGGCTAAACGTGTGGCGATGAGGGGTGGGAGCGTTTTTGGATATGCTAATTGATACTTATGGCATCGATGTCGTCTCTGATGCGAGGGGCCTGTTATAAACGTTCTTGTGGTGTATTGTAGGGTGCTGATGGTGTTTCTGCTGGTATTCTCTGTTCTCCCTGTTCTACACTTATTGGCAAAATAGCAAATAGTATGTGAATTGATGTAGTGGTTTCCATGGTTATTATGTCTGACAAAAAAACTACACTGGATCAGTTCGTTAACACAGGCTTACTGTTTTCTTTATTTACTTTAATGTGTGTGTGTGTGTGTGTGTGTGTGTGTGTGTGTGTGTGTGTGTGTGTGTGTGTGTGTGTGTGTGTGTGTGTTGCAGTAAAGCTGCCATGTCCCCCCAGTAGACCTTTTCGCTGCAGGAATGACAGAGTGTGTGTGCAGATGGAGCAGGTGTGCAACGGAGCGAACGACTGTGGAGACACCTCTGATGAGGAAGACTGTGGTGAGAAGAAGATCCGTCACACACGTACGATACACAATACTGAGAATACAGGCTCACGTTCTGTCCTGTGTGTGTGTGTGTGTGTGTGCGTGTGGAGGGAGGTGTGTGTGTGTGTGTGTGTGTGTGTGTGTGTGTGTGTGTGTGTGTGTGTGTGTGTGTGTGTGTGTGTGTGTGTGTGTGCTCGAGGGATGTGTCTGCGTGTGAAGACTATAAGGTCATCACAATGTTGAGACCTATACAGCAGGGGTACTCAACTGGCGGACCGCGGTCCGGATCCGGACCCCGAACGCAGTCCTGTCCGGACCCAATCTCATTCCTGATTAACTGGATACGGACCAAAACAAAACCGTAGCATTTATTTCAGGGCTATTGAAAAAACACTCCGTCACGAGTGTTACGTTCACCACCCCCCCCCCCCCACCCCCCCGCTCAACAACTTACGTTCGCCACCCCCGCCCGCACCGGACCTCAGGTCACAGGTATCTGCCAACATTGGACCGGGGACAAATTTAGTTGAGTACGCCTGCTATACAGTTTTTTACAGAATTTAGACACCCCTCTCATCCCTCTCTCCACCCCTCTCATCCCTCTCTCTCCCTGTCCCCTTTCTCTCCCCCCCTCTCCCCCTCTCTCCCCCCCTCTCCCCCAGCAGATATGAGGAGCAGGGTGAGGCCCTGCTCTAAGGCTGAGTTTGCGTGCCCTAATGGTGGTTGTGTCCCTACCGAGCTGCAGTGTGACCTCTTCGACGACTGCGGAGATGGAGGCTCAGATGAGCGGGACTGCAAGCCGCGTGAGTGTGTGCATGCGTGTGGGTTAAAGGTCGGGGTGGGATGAACCATCCTGCCTGCTCCCACTGACCGCGTCCCAGTGCCTGACCTGGCCCACTTGTGCGGTTCGGAGAGGGCAGAGAACACTTTCATCTAGGGTCATGCACTGTTTACTGACAATGGATCCATTCGGTTGGTTATAATAGCAGAGCTTTTATCTAGAATGGTGATGTTTGTGCTCTTTATCCTAATCCAGAGTGGTGTGTGTGTGTGTGTGTGTGTGTGTGTGTGTGTGTGTGTGTGTGTGTGTGTGTGTGTGTGTGTGTGTGTGTGTGTGTGTGTGTGTGTGTGTGTGTGTGTGTGTGTGTGTGTGTGTGTGTTTATAGGGGACTGCGGAGGACAAGCTAACCTGTGTGGGGACGACGCCTTCTGCAACCGCACAGCAGCGCAGCCTGTGTGTGAGTGTCGGGCGGGCTTCCAGAGAGACCGCAGGAGCAAGCAGTGTGAAGGTAGACGTGTGTGTGTGTGTGTGTGTGTGTGTGTGTGAGAGAGAGAGAGAGAGAATGGCAGACTGTAATTAAAGGTTCTAACAGCAAATACTAGCGTGCTATGTAAAGGTTGTAACTGCAGGTATCTTCACCAAGTAACTTCACTGCTTGTGGACTGTTAACTAATGAACTAATGGACTGAATGACGTGTGTCAGCCCAAATGAAGGAAAACAGTGAATCTTGATCAGAGTTCTTCGGTAAACAAAAATGTTTGCAAGAGCAAAAACCTTCCCATCAACTTTAAACACCAGTAACTACTCTACATGTTGCCTCACTCACATTTACTAGTAACCTGAAGATTTTCATGAACTATTTAACGCCCTCCAGCCACATATTCTCCCTGTGCGGTCCACAGCCATTAGAATGCACCATCACTGCTCGTAATTTCCCCGTGTGAGTTTTCTCTCTCTCTCTCTCTCACACACACACACACACAACCCAATCCTGCTTCCTCTCAGGCATCCTGTGGTTGTTCTTGTCTCGTGCCTTCAAGGCGAGTGAGTGGCAGAAGCTCCTGAAGGCATCAGCACACACGGCTCCCTAGACACTCGTGTGCGGCGGGTGTCAGAGTGGCAGGATGAACTGCCTGTGTGACCGGCTCAGTGCCTCGCTGTCCTTGTGGGACTTAAGTGATCACTAATGAATGCACCTGCGCTAAGGACTAATGACATCTGAACAGGCAACACAGTTCTTTTCTAAGTCACTCTGGATAAAAGCATTTGCCAAATGCAGTTAAGTAAGAGTGTGTGTGTGTGTGTGTGTGTGTGTGTGTGTGTGTGTGTGTGTGTGTGTGTGTGTGTGTGTGGTGTGTGTGTGTGTGTGTGTGTCGTGAGGATCCAGTTCTCTGTCAGCAATAAACAAAGCTAGGAGATTACACACAGTCAGAACCAGAGCCTAGAGCTCTGAAACTGAGATGTGCAAGACCAACCAGGCAGTCCAGCAGCAGCCTGTCCTTCTGTCTCTGCCTGTCTCTCTGATCTGTCTCTCCTCCACGTCTCCGCCTGTCTCTCTGATCTGTCTCTCTCCCCACGTCTCCACTTGTCTCTCTGATCTGTCTCTCCCCCACGTCTCCACCTGTCTCTCTGATCTGTCTCTCCCCCACGTCTCCGCCTGTATCTCTGATCCGTCTCTCTCCCCACGTCTCCACCTGTCTCTCTGATCTGTCTCTCCCCCACGTCTCAGCCTGTCTCTCTGATCTGTCTCTCCCCCCACGTCTCCGCCTGTCTCTCTGATCTGTCTCTCTCCCCACGTCTCCGCCTGTCTCTCTGATCCGTCTCTCTCCCCACGTCTCCGCCTGTCTCTCTGATCTGTCTGTCCTTCCCTCTCTTTCTTCCAGAGGTGAACGAGTGCTTGCTGTTTGGCACGTGTTCCCAGCGCTGCGTGAACACCAAAGGTTCCTACAAATGCACCTGTGACAGGAATTTTAAGGAGATCGACGGCGAGTGCATCACCAAAGGTAGCTGGAAATACACGCCGTCCACAGACCCCGAACGTTCTCCGCACAAATGACAGCAGTCGTAGTAAAGCCCCGCCCCTCCCACGAGGTATTAGAGCCGATAACCACCAATGATATCTCCATCATGTAGGTGTGAGTACAGCAGAGGAGGCGTGACCTCAGATGGCCTTAGCCAATAGCACTGTTTGTGACTTTTCCTGAGCTGTTTGTCTCGCTGCTTTCAAGTGTTTTAGTTTCTGTAGTTTCTTGAGAAGCTATGGTTAATTAACAGAGTACTTTGGCAATGCGACACCAGTGTTTTATGATGGGGAGCTATGGGAGGGCAACTTCCATTGTGCAGAAAGCGTGCTTTGACAGTTCCAGTGGTATCCAGTGATATCCAGTAGTATCCAGTGATATCCAGTAGTATCCAGTAGTATCCAGTGGTATCCAGTGGTATCCAGTGGTCTTGTGTCTTGGCTCACGCTAATGCTACTGCTGCTGTAACTATTCTGTGTATTGTGCGTTGAAACAGGTCCAGAGGACCAGGTGCTGTACGTCGCCAACGATACGGACATCCATAGCTTCGTTTACCCGTTCAATCAAAGCCACGGGCACACCCAGCTCGCCCGCCTCGCCCCCAACGCCCGCGTGGTGGGGATGGACGCCCTATTCCACCAGCACAAGTTCGTGTGGGCAACGCAGTTCAACCCAGGGGGGATTTTCTACAAGGATCTGAGTGAGAGGACACCCAGCCGGGTCAGCAGCGGGGCCATCGTGAGTAGAGATGGGAGAACCGCTCCAAACAACTCAAACAACTCCAAACTTCAACATCTCAGAGACACCTGACTGAGCTTGTGTAGTGGGTGCCCTCTCTCTGTCACACACACACACACACACACAAACACACACTCAGAGACGAGGTTCATCTGAGATGCTTTACAGAGCTCCTAGTTGAAGTCTGGGCTTCAGAAAGATTAAAGCAGATAGATTGATGGTAGATTCTCCGAGGTAACAAGGACCGTCCTCCCTCGCCCTCTGTCCACGTCTCTCACCTCCTCCGTCTCTCTGCGAGACTGAAGTTTCACTCGTAGTGTCCGTGAGGAGTCTGGTAAGAGCAGGAGAGGGTGGAGATGACACTGGGGGCGCCCTGAAGAGCCACTATCATCTCGATAGGAGACTGGAGTAAGGCTGGGGAAGTTGGTCCAGCCTTTTCCATCTGTCTCTCTATCCCTCTTGCTCTATCTCTCCCTCTATTTAGTCTTTTTCACCCTCTCTTCTCCCTGCAGTGTCCGGATTTCCGCCGGCCGCGGGACATCTCTGCCGACTGGGTGACGGGGGCTCTCTACTGGACCGACCACTCCCGCATGCACTGGTTCAGCTACTACACCGCCCACTGGAGGCGTCTGCGCTACTCCATCAACGTGGGGCAGCTCAGTGGCTCCACCTGCACCCGCCTCATCACCGACCTCGCCGGAGAGCCCTTCTCCATCACCGTCAACCCCACCCGAGGGTCCGTAACACACCCCTGCAGTCTCTTACCTACTGCCTTTTACGAAAGCCTTGGGGAACTGAGCCTCATATATGGATATATAACCTCATATATGGATATATAACCTCATATAGAGATATATAAACTCATATATGAATATATAACCTCATATATGGATATATAAACTCATATATGGATATATAACCTCATATATGGATATATAAACTCATATATGGATATATAACCTCATATAGGGATATATAAACTCATATATGGATATATAACCTCATATATGGATATATAAACTCATGGTGTATTAAGCCTCATATGTAGGTCTTGAGCCTCAATTGGGGGTATTAAATGTTTAAGCCGATAATATAATTATATTTAATATAGATCCTGATGAAAGGTCAGTTTAACTGTCGTGTACGTTAATGTAAACGTTGAGATCTAGATGAGATCTAGTTGAGATCTAGTTGAGATCTAGTCTCCAGGAGAGTTTCTCCCACTCTATGCCAACACAAATGATCCAGTTTACTGACGCCTTTGGTTCCTGAATATTAGATGCAGCCGTCTTGAGAAAAACCCTGTAAATGTTCCAAATTCAGTGTGTAAATGTCTCTCACGGTGTGGGGGGCTTATAACGCGTGATGAAAAGGACACATCATTCCAGTTGCTGAAATGCTAGCATGTCATCTCAGTTACTGAAATTCTAACATACCAGCTCTGACTAAGCGCAGATGTGTTGCGTTAGACATCTCTGACATTATGCAGTCTACGTTTTCCTATACTTACCACACGTCTGGCATGGCACGAGCTGTCACTCCGACACACCACCTCTCTCTCCATATGATCCCACACCCTCTGACTCACGCGGTCTCCCGCCCAGGGAGTCTGGGCTAAACCTCCTCCGTGTGTGCAGGATGATGTACTGGACGGTGATTGGCGAACACTCCCTCATCGAGGAGGCAGCCATGGACGGCTCGCTCCGCCGCGTGCTCCTTGAGAAGAACCTCCGTCGACCCACAGGTACCCGCCCCCACCAGCCCTCCGTCCACCCCTGGAGACACCCACCCTTACCCCCAACCACTACTTCAAGACCCACTCAGTAAAACACCTCTGACGTTTGGAAGAGATTCTCTTAATTAACCTCAAGGTCACCCAGCCAGAGACGGCGTGGAGCGACTGAACTCAGATGAGCCCGCGTGCTCGCGTGTGATTCACTGCGGTGTCACGTAATTAGCCAACTCTACCCTGTGGACGCTCAAATGGCAAAAGACAGTTTTGCTTCTTTGAAGGGTTCTGTCAAACTAATTTTGATGAAAATGCTACATATAACCTTACTTGTCAAATTACTTGTTCTTTAATTTAAAGTCTGTGCAATTGGAAAAAGCTTCAGCGTACCCAAAGGAGCAAGTTTCAGAGAGAAGAGAAATTTGAGAACTTCCCACAATTTTAGCCTTAATGACTGTGACACTTAAAGGTGTTCAGGACTAATACTGCCTGGAGGATACAGAGGAGACAATATAGATGATAAGTGTGTGATTTATCTTCCTGTCTAGTAGTGTACAAGAAGCAGCTTCTGAGGGAGAGTGATTCTCTGCTCACAGGAACAGATCAGATATCTCATTTACCTCTAACGAGACCACTTTTAAAACCTTTTTTGCTGATGAACACCTATGACTGAGAATGAATGAAATGAATCAGAACTTACTGCCTACAACAGTGTGGGGGGACTAAAGTGTATATGTATATATATGTAACTGGGACTGCACACACACACGTTGGTGCCCCAGAGTGAGGCTAACACGGCTGTGTGTGTGTGTGTGTGTGTGTGTGTGTGTGTGTGTGTGTGTGTGTGTGTGTGTGTGTGTGTGTGTGTGTGTGTGTGTGTGTGGTCGCAGGTCTGGCCATCGATTACTACAGCGAGCGTCTGTACTGGGCTGACTCTGAGCTCTCCATCATCGGCAGCCTGCGATTCGATGGTTCGGACCCCCACATGGCCGCCAGCACGCAGCACGGTGAGGCAGCACCCACTCCTCCACCCGTAGGGAGGACACAGAGAGCATACACGCATGCAGTGCTCAGTGTGCTCACCAGGAACCTCAGCATTGACAGAGAAAGTCTATCTATCTCCCTCTCTCCCTCTCTCTCTCTCTCTCTCTCTCTCTCTCTCTCATTCTCTCTCTCTCCCTCTCTCTCTCTCTCTCATTCTCTCTCTCCCTCTCTCTCTCTTTCTCTATCTCTCTCATTCTCTCTCTCCCTCTCTCTCTCTC
The DNA here is from genome assembly GCF_052324685.1 of Brachyhypopomus gauderio. Lineage (NCBI taxonomy): Eukaryota > Metazoa > Chordata > Actinopteri > Gymnotiformes > Hypopomidae > Brachyhypopomus > Brachyhypopomus gauderio. The sequence continues at coordinate 2,965,592 of NC_135211.1, read as the reverse complement.
GTTCTCTCCCCCCCCCCCCCCCCCCCCCCCCCCCACTGTGTACATCTCTCACACACAGCGATCACACACAGCAGCACAGTCCACAGTTGCACACCAGAGTTCAGATAAAGTCCTGTCTCTTCCATGGGTGTGTCTGGTGGTCAGATAAAGTCCTGTCTCTTCCATGGGTGTGTCTGGTGGTCAGATAAAGTCCTGTCTCTTCCATGGGTGTGTCTGGTGGTCAGATAAAGTCCTGGCTCTTCCATTGGTGTGTAATGGTGGTCAGATAAAGTCCTGGCTCTTCCATTGGTGTGTCTGGTGGTCAGATAAAGTCCTGGCTCTTCCATTGGTGTGTCTGGTGGTCAGATAAAGTCCTGTCTCTTTCATTGGTGTGTCTGGTGGTCAGATAAAGTCCTGGCTCTTCCATTGGTGTGTCTGGTGGTCAGATAAAGTCCTGGCTCTTCCATTGGTGTGTCTGGTGGTCAGATAAAGTCCTGGCTCTTCCATTGGTGTGTCTGGTGGTCAGATAAAGTCCTGGCTCTTCCATTGGTGTGTCTGGTGGTCAGATAAAGTCCTGGCTCTTCCATGGGTGTGTATGGTGGTCAGATAAAGTCCTGGCTCTTCCATTGGTGTGTCTGGTGGTCAGATAAAGTCCTGTCTCTTCCATTGGTGTGTCTGGTGGTCAGATAAAGTCCTGGCTCTTCCATTGGTGTGTCTGGTGGTCAGATAAAGTCCTGGCTCTTCCATTGGTGTGTCTGGTGGTCAGATAAAGTCCTGGCTCTTCCATTGGTGTGTCTGGTGGTCAGATAAAGTCCTGGCTCTTCCATGGGTGTGTATGGTGGTCAGATAAAGTCCTGGCTCTTCCATTGGTGTGTATGGTGGTCAGATAAAGTCCTGTCTCTTCCATGGGTGTGTATGGTGGTCAGATAAAGTCCTGTATCTTCCATGGGTGTGTATGGTGGTCAGGTGTGTTCAACCCCTCTAACCCCCCCAGGTCTCTCTCGTCCCTTCCGCATCGACGTGTTCGAGGACTACGTGTACGGCACGGCGCTGGGTGGGGGCGTGTTCCGTGTGCACAAGCATGGCAGGCGGGAGGCGGAGACGCTACGTCTGCGGGTGGAGGGAGCCTCCAGCATAATGGTGTTCCACCGGTACAAGCAGCAAGAGGGTGAGAGACCCACGTGTCCACTACACGAGTACACACACACACACACCTCAACCACACACACACACACACACCTCAATTACACACTCACACACCTCAACCACACACACACACACACACCTCAACCACACACACACACCTCAACCACACACACACAGCTCAAACACACACACACACACTCACACACACACACACCTCAACCACACACACACACACACCTCAACCACACACACACACACCTCAACCTCACACAGGCACACACACCTCAACCACACACACACACCTCAACCCCACACACACACAAACACACACACCTCAACCTCACACAGACACACACACCTCAGCCACACACACACCTCAACCTCACACAGACACACACCTCAACCACACACACACTTCAACCTCACACAGACACACACACCTCAACCACACACATACACCTCAACCTCACACAGACACATACACCTCAACCACACACACACCTCAACCTCACACAGACACACACACCTCAACCACACACACACCTCAACCTCACACAGACATACACACCTCAACCACACACATACCTCAACCTCACACAGACACACACACCTCAACCACACACACACCTCAACCTCACACACACACCTCAACCTCACACAGACACACACACACCTCAACCTCACACAGACACACACACCTCAACCACACACACACAACTCAACCTCACACAGACACACACACCTCAACCACACACACACCTCAACCTCACACAGACACACACACCTCAACCACACACACACCTCAACCACACACACACCTCAACCTCACACAGACACACACACCTCAACCACACACACACACCTCAACCTCACACAGACACACACACCTCAACCACACACACACCTCAACCTCACACAGACACACACACCTCAACCACACACACACACAACTCAACCTCACACAGACACACACACCTCAACCACACACACACCTCAACCTCACACACACACACACACCTCATCCACACACACACCTCAACCTCACACAGACACACACACCTCAACCACACACACACCTCAACCTCACACAGACACACACACCTCAACCACACACACACACCTCAACCCCACACACACACAAACACACACACCTCAACCTCACACAGACACACACACCTCAGCCACACACACACCTCAACCTCACACAGACACACACACCTCAACCTCACACAGACACACACACCACAACCACACACAGACACACACACCACAACCACACACACACCTCAACCTCACACAGACACACACACCACAACCACACACACACCTCAACCTCACACAGACATACACACCGCAACCACACACACACCTCAACCTCACACATACCTCAACCTCACACAGATACACACACCACAACCACACACACACACAACTCAACCTCACACAGACACACACACCTCAACCACACACACACCTCAACCTCACACAGATACACACACCACAACCACACACACACCTCAACCTCACACAGACACACACACCTCAACCTCACACAGACACACACACCTCAACCTCACACAGACACACACACCACAACCACACACACACCTCAACCTCACACAGACATACACACCGCAACCACACACACACCTCAACCTCACACAGACACACACACCTCAACCTCACACATACCTCAACCTCACACAGACACACACACCACAACCACACACACACCTCAACCTCACATAGACACACACACCTCAACCACACAAACACACCTCAACCTCACACAGACACACACACCACAACCACACACACTCTCCTATCACCCTGACACACACTTCTGTTATCAACGTTATCTTAAACACATACACACACACACACACACACACACACACACACTTCTGTTATCGCTGTCAGCAGGCCAGCATAAGCTCTCCAAACGATTTGCACTTCTCGTCGATGGCTGTAAAGTCTTTCAAATCCAGACCACTAGCTCGATTTAAAAATCTGTTTTCCCAGAGTGCTGTGCATGCTGCCCCACCTTTACCATTCACTTCTCATTTAACTCCCTCTCTCTGTCTCTCTATCTGTCTGTCTCTCTATCTGTCTGTCTCTCTATCTGTCTGTCTGTCTCTGTCTCTCTGTCTGTCTCTCTCTCTGTCAGTGGTAAACCCCTGTCCCAGGATGGGATGTGATTTCCTCTGCCTGTTGAACCCAGAAGGGGCCAGGTGTGTGTGCCCTGAGGGCAGGACTCTGATCAACAGGACATGTGTAGACACCAGCACCTCAGGTAACGCTGTCCAGACACGCCCCTGCCGTACCACACACGCCCCCGCCGTACCACACACGCCCCCGCCGTACCAGACACGCCCTCACCCACCGTACCACACGCCCCCGCCGTACCAGACACGCCCCCTCCATACCAGACACGTCCCCACCCACCGTACCAGACCCGCCCCCACCATATCAGACACGCCCCCACCCACCGTACCAGACACGCCCCCTTCATACCAGACACGCCCTCACCCACCGTACCACACACGCCCCCTTCATACCACACACGCCCCCTCCGTACCACACACGCCCCCTCCGTACCACACACGCCCTCACCCACCGTACCACACGCCCCCGCCGTACCAGACACGCCCCCACCCACCGTACCACACACGCCCCCCGCCGTACCAGACACGCCCTCACCCACCGTACCACACGCCCCCGCCGTACCAGACACGCCCTCACCCACCGTACCACACACGCCCCCGCCGTACCAGACACGCCCCCTCCATACCAGACACGTCCCCACCCACCGTACCAGACCCGCCCCCACCATATCAGACACGCCCCCACCCACCGTACCAGGCACGCCCCCTTCATACCAGACACGCCCTCACCCACCGTACCACACACGCCCCCTTCATACCAGACACGCCCCCTCCGTACCACACACGCCCCCTCCGTACCACACACGCCCTCACCCACCGTACCACACGCCCCCGCCGTACCAGACACGCCCCCTCCGTACCAGACACGCCCCCACCCACCGTACCACACACGCCCCCGCCGTACCAGACACGCCCTCACCCACCGTACCACACACGCCCCCGCCGTACCAGACACGCCCCCTCCATACCAGACACGTCCCCACCCACCGTACCAGACCCGCCCCCACCATATCAGACACGCCCCCACCCACCGTACCAGACACGCCCCCTTCATACCAGACACGCCCTCACCCACCGTACCACACACGCCCCCTTCATACCAGACACGCCCCCTCCGTACCACATACGCCCTCACCCACCGTACCACACGCCCCCGCCGTACCAGACACGCCCCCTCCGTACCAGACACGCCCCCACCCACCGTACCACACACGCCCCCGCCGTACCAGACACGCCCTCACCCACCGTACCACACACGCCCCCGCCATACCAGACACGCCCCCTCCATACCAGACACGCCCTCACCCACCGTACCACACACGCCCCCGCCGTACCAGACACGCCCCCTCCATACCAGACACGTCCCCACCCACCGTACCAGACCCGCCCCCACCATATCAGACACGCCCCCACCCACCGTACCAGACCCGCCCCCACCATATCAGACACGCCCCCACCCACCGTACCAGACCCGCCCCCACCATATCAGACACGCCCCCACCCACCGTACCAGACACGCCCCCTTCATACCAGACACGCCCCCACCCACTGTACCAGACACGCCCCAGCCTGAGAAGGCTCAAGTGTGTTACACATCAACGCTCCTGACTGAAGTGTTTACTACACTGACCCTCAAACACACACACACACACACACACACACACGGTAGAGAAAAGTTAATCAAATCATCAAATCCTTATTAAAGGCAGAAACATTGTATTGCTAAGTATGATGAGCATGTGCTTATATCTTTATCTCTGTGTCACTGTGTTTGTATGTCTTTTGTGTGTGTTGACCTGTTTGTATATGTATGTGGTTTGTGTATATCTGTATGTATGCATTGCTGTGTGTGTGTGTGTGTGTGTGTGTGTGTGTGTGTGTGTGTGTGTATTCTGTCTCTGCGTATGTATATGTGTTTTTGTGTTTTCCTGTGTGTGTGTGTGTGCATGTGTGTGTGTTTATTCTGTCTCTGCGTATGTATATGTGTTTTCCTGTGTGTGTGTGTTGTGTGCGTGTGTGTGTGTGTGTGTGTGTGAGTGTATTCTGTCTCTGCGTATGTATATATGTTTTCCTGTGTGTGTGTGTGTGTGTGTGTGTGTGTGTGTGTGTGTGTGTTCTGTCTCTGCGTGTGTGTGTGTGTGTGTGTTTCAGGCGAGCTGTGCAGGCCGGTGTGTGAGAACGGAGGGCGGTGTGTGTTGAATGAGCGTGGGGAGCCCCGCTGTCACTGCTGGCCCAACTACTCGGGTCAGCACTGTGAGGTCAGCCACTGTAAAGAACACTGTGGTAATGGAGGCACCTGCACCGCGTCACCACTAGGTAGGCGCTCTTTCACCCGGGGCATCTCCAGCAGTCAACACTGGGTGTGAGGAAGAAGTGTGTGTGTGTGTGTGTGTGTGTGTGTGTGTGTTTTGGGTGTGTGTGCTAATTTGGTTACATCAGTAGAATGTGTGTGTGTTTCCTGTGTCACTCATGAGGCAAAGAGCAAAATGAAGGTGGAAAGAGTAAACTTTGAGAAGAGAGGGGGAGTGAGAATGATGCAGAGAGACAGACAGACGGACAGACAGACAGACAGACAGACAGACAGACAGACACAGAGGAAGGGGCAAAGGACAGAATGACAGAAAGACAAGGTGTCTGACAGTTGGTCATTATCCCTGTGTGTGTGTGTGTGTGTGTGTGTGTGTGTGTGTGTGTGTGTGTGTGTGTGTGTGTGTGTGTGTGTGTGTGTGTGTGTGTGTGTGTGCACACATTTGTGAGTGTGTGTGTGTGTGTTTGTGTGTTTGTGTGTGTGCACGTCTCATTAGGTTGATGGTGCGCAGGTGTGTGTGTGTGTGTGAGTGTGTGTATATCTGTGAGGGATCTACATGTCAGAAATGTCACGTTTTCTGTGGGCATCAGCAGCACTGAAGACGCAGAAAGTTCTAGAACATTTGGAGGCGAGTGCTTCCTGTCAGCCTGGCCAGGGTAATATAGTACAGCTCAGTGTGACGTTCATCACACAACTCTTGGTTGTCCTACTACGATGCACTGAAGATGAAAGAACTTCAGACTTCAGTCAACACCTCACCACGTCAGTGCCTAATTGGTGTTGTTTTTCCATAGGCAGTGTACACACAACTTTATGGTGTTTTACTGGGCACAGAAGATATGAGAAGGAACTTCTGACAAGCATTTGTGCCAGGACCGTTGGTTGTGGTTATGAATATGCTCTTATGAACGTTTAATTCTTATTTATGAAGCTGAATTCTTGTGGCCGTGTGAATCACAGACCCTTTCAAACACTGCCTGGTAATGGCAGGTGGGGGCGTCGCCCCACAGGGAGGCGTGGCATAGGGGTGTGGCCAGGGAGTCATAACAGAGTAGTCACCCAAAAGTGTGAAGAGCAAAAATCAACACACAGCTCACAGTATTCCTCAAACACCACACACACACAAAACACAATGCATGCACACACAAGCAAAAGTCCTCCCACACACACTGTGATATATATAAACGATAACACAGAATTAACGCTGGAAACCTGCAGAAATGTGTCCCAGGTGAAACTCAGTAATAATGCCCCAGCCTGGTCCTGGCCCTCTTCTCTGAGTCGGTGCTGGACTAATGGCCGTGGGTCTGACCCAGTATTCCTGACACATGGGCTTGTCAAAAGGATCGTAAAGGCCCCGCTCTTAATTTGTGTGGTCGCTCCCGCAGAAATGGGCCAGAGACGGGTCATATCCAGCCCGTTGTTTCGCCATCTACATCCTCACGCTCTAATTTCAGAACGTTTTTGCTCCCAGCGCTTGACGTGATTTATTTATAATGTTGGGACTTGTATCTCCGGCTTTTTACTTTTTTACGTGTCCATTAGTGTGAAAAGGTTGGGTACGGTGGCCGTTTGGGACAGCCCCGGCCTTAAAGCATTCTGTGTTTTCAGCTATGAGATTTATTTCTTGACTTCTCCTCCGGACTGTTTCTCAGAGGTGTGATCGAGGGCCGTATTAAGACCCACTCTGTTAGCCGCCCGTCCCGAATGGCGTGTGTGAAGTCAGCCGCAGACCGAACAGACAAGCTGAACGGATTTCGAACTGCAGACGCTGACCTGAGATCAGATGTTCCTGGTGAAACGGTCCCCCTCTCTGCAGGGAGGCCGGCGTGTCGCTGTGCTCTGGGCTTCACGGGACAGCAGTGTGACAGGCGCATGTGTGATGCTTACTGCCTCAACGGGGGCACGTGTGACGTTACCCTCGGTAACCAACCTTTCTGCCACTGTCCTGCAGAATACACGGGAGAACGCTGCCGTTACCGTGAGTAACCAGTCTCCTCTTTGATGTTATATTGATATTATCCTCTATAGTTATTATATACTGAGAATATATATTACATAGTTATTATACAGTTATTTGATAATGAGTTATTTATAGTGAACATAAACAGTGTTTATCCCATAATTTGCAAAGGATGAAGGCCACAAACACCTTTAAATAACACAGCGGAAAGATTCTCTGATCCTCTGAGTGTTTCCAGTACTTTGTTGCAAGCACCCAGCATGAATCCGATCCGATTGAGAGTTCTGCTCAAAGATTATAGCGTATCCACGTGGCCTCTTGTTTACTGTATTACTTCAGCAATTATCTCTGAATTCGTAAAAAAAAAGCTACCATACAGGTTTCATTCCCCAGGGCCATATATTCCTCAGAGTTCATTGTATATTTATAAGACCACATATGTTTATCATATTCTAATTAGGCATCTGTTAGTCCTCCGATAGCAGCTGTATGTGTGTGTGTGTGTGTGTGTGTGTGTGTGTGTGTGTGTGTGTGTGTGTGTGTGTGTGTGAGTGTGAGTGTGAGTGTGAGTGTCTGTGTGTGTGTGTGTGTGTGTGTGTGTGTGTGTGTGTGTGTGTGTGTGTGTGTATATGTGTGTATATGTGTGTGTAAGTGTGTATGTGGGTTTGAAGGGTTTAGCCATGTGTGCTCCATGGTAATGTCACTGATGTGTGGCCCCTCTGTTGTGCCGTAGACGTGTGCCACCATTACTGCGTGAACTCCAAGGCCTGTACGCTCTCCAGTTCCGGGGATGTGGAGTGTGTGTGTCCCACACGCTACGAGGGCCTGAAGTGTGAGCTGGATCGCTGTTTGCACTGTAGAGGGGCCTCGTGTATCGTGGACAATAACACCGGGGATGTGTTCTGCAAGTGAGTGTGTGTGTGTGTGTGTGTGTGTGTGTGTGTGTGTGTGTGTGTGTGTGTGTGTGTGCTTTTCTGCATGTCACTGTTTAACTATTACCCATTTCATTACTTTCCATATAGGTAAGCCTCATTTTTATGTATTTTGTGTGTGTGTGTGTGTGTGTGTGTGTGTGTGTGTTTACAGTTGCACTAGCGGGAGAATTGCGTCCAGCTGTCAGTTGTGTGATGGTTATTGCTATAATGGAGGAACCTGCCATCTTGACTCCGACACCTCCCTTCCCTTCTGCCAGTGAGTAGTGCGTCTCCTGCTGCCTTTACTGGGGGGACAGGTGACTCCCCTGCTGACCGCTGCCTTTACTGGGGGGACAGGTGACTCCCCTGCTGACCGCTGCCTTTAGTGGAGTGCAGATTCCTCCTGTGTCTCCTGCTGCCTTGTGAGTCATGGTGAGCTGTCTCCCTGACTGATGCCATTACAGAGGAAGAGATGCCCCCCCCCTCCAGCTGCTGCCGCCTCTAGAAGAGAGTAGATACCTTCATTACAGCTGCCATTAGTGGAGAGTCAATCCATTACTGCTGCCAGAATACTGCTGCCCTCCTGTCTGCTGCCACTAGCAGGATGTGTGTGCTCCTGTTATCATATGAGGGCATGTGCCTGTCCCCCCCACACACTGTCCCCCACACACGGGATCATCATCAGCCCACAGTGAGCTGGATCGGAGGTGTTCCGGAGAACACAAGGCCGTGCGCTGCACTGTGGACCCTGTCACAGAGAAGCACTCAGGCTACCACTACTGCAATAGGATCGCGTGCGTAGACCGGAGAGTCATAACAGAGCATTACCACACCAAAGTCCCATGAATCCTTGTTATCTCAGCAGGGTTTCTTCAGTCCTCTCCACCCCCCACTCAGACCGTAGCCCTGCCTGCCCCCGCCTGGCCCCGCCTCCCACGGCTGGCCCCGCCTCCCCCGCCTGGCCCCGCCTCCCACGGCTTTATGGTGGAGTAGCCAAACAGGCACTCTCTACACACACCAGACACTGTCTACACACATTGGACACCGTCTACACACATTGGACACCGTCTACACACACCAGACACCGTTTACACACACAAGACACTCTCTACACACATCAGACACCGTCTACACACACCAAACACTCTCTAAACACACCAGACACCGTCTACAAACACCAGACACCGTCTACAAACACCAGACACCGTCTACACACACCAGACGCCGTCTACACACACCAGACGCCGTCTACACACACCAGACGCCGTCTACAGACACCAGACACCGCCTACACACATCAGACACCGTCTACACACACAAGACACCGTCCACACACACCAGACACCGTCTACACACACCACACTTCTACAGAGACAAACTGTGGAAGAACACAACCTGGGGAGTTGAAGATAAAGAGAAACAGAGGGAGTGATGGAGCGTTAGTGACTGGGAGAGAAAGAGGGAGGCACAAAAAGCGACAAACTGATGGACAGAGGAGGAGAGTGACAGCAGCAGACGGATGGGTGTGGAGAGGGGGATTCAGAAAGGGTGAGGGACGGCGAAAAAATAGGTTGGGCGTTCATTCAGTGCTGAGTCTCCTTAGCATCATACATGACTGTCATCTGGCTGTTTTTCTTATCCTCGAATAGAGTTAATTTGGCTGTGTGTGTGTGTGTGTGTGTGTGTGTGTGTGTGTGTGTGTGTGTGTGTGTGTGTGTGTGTGTGTGTGAGAGAGAGAGAGAGAGAGAGAGAGAGAGAGAGAGAAAGAAGACACAGAGAGAAAACAATGACAGAGTTGATGGACATACTTTGTCCCAAAAGAAATAAGCAGAGAGCATTTGTTTTTTTGTCTTTTTCCATCTAATAAAAGTGTTGTCTTTCTCTCTCTCTCTCTCGCTCTCTCTCTCTCTCTCTCTCCCATATTCCTTCTCTCTCTCTGCTTATGTCTTGTGTTCCCTGCTGTAGAAGCCTCTAGTTTGTCCAGTGTACACTGTATTACAGTTTTTTGCAGATGCTCACACCCTTTCGTCAAAACTTAACACACAGCATCCAATGCTACACACACAACAGGCAAAACATCTCACAATTTTGGAAAAAGCACACACTTCAACCAAAACTCTTGCAACTCTTGCCAAAACCATATTATTGCATCTAAACGCTACACACAAATATCAGATGATTAGCCTTTCATATATGTGACTACACACTGAAGTGACAAATGGAAAACACTACTACCATGTGTTTGAGTGTTTAGTTTGTAGTCTGCTGTGAAGGTCTGTCAGAGGTCTCATATATACATGAATATTCACAAATATTGAGGTTATTTCTGCATATTCAGTACATTTACACCATAATGTAAAACACAATTACAAGGGGGAGGTTTTATTTTTTGGTTTTGCATGAACATTACAGCAACACATGCTGTATATACTGTAAACACATGGACAACAAAAAGATAAAATAACCTCAATCTTCCTCCATCACCTGCAGAATGTATTTGAACTGGGGGGGTTGGTGACCACCTCCATACCAAAAAGAACTCAACAACAATGGAGAGTTTGGTGGAGGTGAATCACAACAAATCGTGATTGTTCAGTGAACCAGTTTGTACTTGAGCAGCCCGGTGCAAACTTATGTTGTCCCAGATGACAACAAACCTGGACTGTTCTGGTTCATCCCACTGGTGATGGAGAATGAGTGTGTTGTGCTCTGTGTTGAAGAAGGTGATGTACACAATGTTGTAGGGACCAAGAGTGGCATGATGATGAGTGGCAAATTCATAGCGCAGTTGTTTCACACTGTCACTGGCCCAGTGCAGATAGACTCACCGAATGGATGTTGCTGATAGTGACGTCAGTATTGATGTGCTGTTGTAGTTGTTGTAAACGTATGCAGTTGTTTGCTCTGACCATATTGATGATGGTCTCTTTCTGTTCTGAGGTGGATAGAAACCCACCAAGGGGTAGTCTAGTACATGTGTAGTATGTATAGAGGGGTAGTCTGGTACATGATGTAGTATGTATAGAGGGGTAGTCTAGTACATGTGTAGTATGTATAGAGGGGTGGTCTAGTACATGATGTAGTATGTATAGAGGGGTAGTCTAGTACATGATGTAGTATGTATAGAGGGGTAGTCTAGTACATGATGTAGTATGTATAGAGGGGTAGTCTAGTACATGATGTAGTATGTATAGAGGTGTAGTCTAGTACATGATGTAGTATGTATAGAGGGGTAGTCTAGTACATGATGTAGTATGTATAGAGGGATAGTCTAGTACATGATGTGGTATGTATAGAGGGGTAGTCTAGTACATGATGTGGTATGTATAGAGGGGTAGTCTAGTACAGTACATGATGTAGTATGTATAGAGGGGTAGTCTGGTACATGATGTGGTATGTATAGAGGGGTAGTCTAGTACATGATGTGGTATGTATAGAGGGGTAGTCTAGTACATGATGTGGTATGTATAGAGGGGTAGTCTAGTACATGATGTGGTATGTATAGAGGGGTGGTCTGGTACATGATGTGGTATGTATAGAGGGGTAGTCTAGTACATGATGTGCTATGTATAGAGGGGTAGTCTAGTACATGATGTAGTATGTATAGAGGGGTAGTCTAGTACATGATGTAGTATGTATAGAGGGGTAGTCTAGTACATGATGTAGTATGTATAGAGGGGTAGTCTAGTACATGATGTAGTATGTATAGAGGGTTAGTCTAGTACATGATGTAGTATGTATAGAGGGGTAGTCTAGTACATGATGTAGTATGTATAGAGGTGTAGTCTAGTACATGATGTAGTATGTATAGAGGGGTAGTCTAGTACATGATGTAGTATGTATAGAGGGGTAGTCTAGTACATGATGTGGTATGTATAGAGGGGTAGTCTAGTACATGATGTGGTATGTATAGAGGGGTAGTCTAGTACAGTACATGATGTAGTATGTATAGAGGGGTAGTCTGGTACATGATGTGGTATGTATAGAGGGGTAGTCTAGTACATGATGTGGTATGTATAGAGGGGTAGTCTAGTACATGATGTGGTATGTATAGAGGGGTAGTCTAGTACATGATGTAGTATGTATAGAGGGGTAGTCTGGTACATGATGTAGTATGTATAGAGGGGTAGTCTGGTACATGATGTAGTATGTATAGAGGAGTAGTCTAGTACATGATGTAGTATGTATAGAGGGGTAGTCTAGTACATGATGTAGTATGTATAGAGGGGTAGTCTGGTACATGATGTAGTATGTATAGAGGGGTAGTCTGGTACATGATGTAGTATGTATAGAGAGGTAGTCTAGTACGTGATGTGGTATGTATAGAGGGGTAGTCTAGTACATGTGGTATGTATAGAGGGGTAGTCTAGCACATGATGTGGTATGTATAGAGGGGTAGTCTGGTACATGATGTGGTATGTATAGAGGGGTAGTCTGGTACATGATGTGGTATGTATAGAGGGGTAGTCTAGTACATGATGTGGTATGTATAGAGGGGTAATCTAGTACATGATGTAGTATGTATAGAGGGGTAGTCTAGTACATGATGTAGTATGTATAGAGGGGTAGTCTAGTACATGATGTAGTATGTATAGAGGTGTAGTCTAGTACATGATGTAGTATGTATAGAGGGGTAGTCTAGTACATGATGTAGTATGTATAGAGGGGTAGTCTAGTACATGATGTGGTATGTATAGAGGGGTAGTCTAGTACATGATGTGGTATGTATAGAGGGGTAGTCTAGTACAGTACATGATGTAGTATGTATAGAGGGGTAGTCTAGTACATGATGTAGTATGTATAGAGGGGTAGTATAGTACATGATGTAGTATGTATAGAGGGGTAGTCTAGTACATGATGTGGTATGTATAGAGGTGTAGTCTAGTACATGATGTGGTATGTATAGAGGGGTAGTCTAGTACAGTACATGATGTAGTATGTATAGAGGGGTAGTCTAGTACATGATGTGGTATGTATAGAGGGGTAGTCCAGTACATGATGTGGTATGTATAGAGGGGTAGTCTAGTACATGATGTGGTATGTATAGAGGGGTAGACTGGTACATGATGTGGTATGTATAGAGGGGTAGTCTGGTACATGATGTGGTATGTATAGAGGGGTAGTCTAGTACATGATGTGCTATGTATAGAGGGGTAGTCTAGTACACGATGTAGTATGTATAGAGGGGTAGTCTAGTACACGATGTGGTATGTGTAGAGGGGTAGTCTAGTACACGATGTGGTATGTATAGAGGGGTAGTCTAGTGCATGATGTGGTATGTATAGAGGGGTAGTCTAGTACATGATGTGGTATGTATAGAGGGGTAGTCTAGTACATGATGTGGTATGTATAGAGGGGTAGTCTAGTACATGATGTGGTATGTATAGAGGGGTAGTCTACTACATGATGTGGTATGTATAGAGGGGTAGTCTAGTACATGATGTAGTGTGTATAGCGGGGTAGTCTAGTACATGATGTAGTATGTATAGAGGGGTAGTCTGGTACATGATGTAGTATGTATAGAGGGGTAGTCTGGTACATGATGTAGTATGTATAGAGGAGTAGTCTAGTACATGATGTAGTATGTATAGAGGGGTAGTCTAGTACATGATGTAGTATGTATAGAGGGGTAGTCTGGTACATGATGTAGTATGTATAGAGGGGTAGTCTAGTACATGATGTAGTATGTATAGAGGGGTAGTCTAGTACATGATGTGGTATGTATAGAGGGGTAGTCTAGTACATGTGGTATGTATAGAGGGGTAGTCTGGTACATGATGTGGTATGTATAGAGGGGTAGTCTGGTACATGATGTGGTATGTATAGAGGGGTAGTCTAGTACATGATGTGGTATGTATAGAGGGGTAATCTAGTACATGATGTAGTATGTATAGAGGGGTAGTCTAGTACATGATGTAGTATGTATAGAGGGGTAGTCTAGTACATGATGTGGTATGTATAGAGGGGTAGTCTAGTACATGATGTGGTATGTATAGAGGGGTAGTCTAGTACAGTACATGATGTAGTATGTATAGAGGGGTAGTCTAGTACATGATGTGGTATGTATAGAGGGGTAGTCCAGTACATGATGTGGTATGTATAGAGGGGTAGTCTAGTACATGATGTGGTATGTATAGAGGGGTAGTCTAGTACATGATGTGGTATGTATAGAGGGGTAGACTGGTACATGATGTGGTATGTATAGAGGGGTAGTCTGGTACATGATGTGGTATGTATAGAGGGGTAGTCTAGTACATGATGTGCTATGTATAGAGGGGTAGTCTAGTACACGATGTAGTATGTATAGAGGGGTAGTCTAGTACACGATGTGGTATGTGTAGAGGGGTAGTCTAGTACACGATGTGGTATGTATAGAGGGGTAGTCTAGTGCATGATGTGGTATGTATAGAGGGGTAGTCTAGTACATGATGTGGTATGTATAGAGGGGTAGTCTAGTACATGATGTGGTATGTATAGAGGGGTAGTCTAGTACATGATGTGGTATGTATAGAGGGGTAGTCTACTACATGATGTGGTATGTATAGAGGGGTAGTCTAGTACATGATGTAGTGTGTATAGAGGGGTAGTCTAGTACATGATGTAGTATGTATAGAGGGGTAGTCTGGTACATGATGTAGTATGTATAGAGGGGTAGTCTGGTACATGATGTAGTATGTATAGAGGAGTAGTCTAGTACATGATGTAGTATGTATAGAGGGGTAGTCTAGTACATGATGTAGTATGTATAGAGGGGTAGTCTGGTACATGATGTAGTATGTATAGAGGGGTAGTCTAGTACATGATGTAGTATGTATAGAGGGGTAGTCTAGTACATGATGTGGTATGTATAGAGGGGTAGTCTAGTACATGTGGTATGTATAGAGGGGTAGTCTGGTACATGATGTGGTATGTATAGAGGGGTAGTCTGGTACATGATGTGGTATGTATAGAGGGGTAGTCTAGTACATGATGTGGTATGTATAGAGGGGTAATCTAGTACATGATGTAGTATGTATAGAGGGGTAGTCTAGTACATGATGTAGTATGTATAGAGGGGTAGTCTAGTACATGATGTAGTATGTATAGAGGTGTAGTCTAGTACATGATGTAGTATGTATAGAGGGGTAGTCTAGTACATGATGTAGTATGTATAGAGGGGTAGTCTAGTACATGATGTGGTATGTATAGAGGGGTAGTCTAGTACATGATGTGGTATGTATAGAGGGGTAGTCTAGTACAGTACATGATGTAGTATGTATAGAGGGGTAGTCTAGTACATGATGTAGTATGTATAGAGGGGTAGTCTAGTACATGATGTGGTATGTATAGAGGGGTAGTCTGGTACATGATGTAGTATGTATAGAGGAGTAGTCTGGTACATGATGTAGTGTATATATAGAGGGGTAGTCTAGTACATGATGTAGTATATATAGAGGGGTAGTCTAGTACATGATGTAGTATGTATAGAGGGGTAGTCTGGTACATGATGTAGTATGTATAGAGGGGTAGTCTGGTACATGATGTAGTATGTATAGAGGGGTAGTCTAGTACATGATGTAGTATGTATAGAGGGGTAGTCTGGTACATGATGTAGTATGTATAGAGGGGTAGTCTAGTACATGATGTAGTCTGTATAGAGGGGTAGTCTGGTACATGATGTAGTATGTATAGAGTAGTCTGGTACATGATGTAGTATATATAGAGGGGTAGTCTAGTACATGATGTAGTATATATAGAGGGGTAGTCTAGTACATGATGTAGTATGTATAGAGGGGTAGTCTAGTACATGATGTAGTATGTATAGAGGGGTAGTCTAGTACATGATGTAGTATGTATAGAGGGGTAGTCTGATACATGATGTGGTATGTATAGAGGGGTAGTCTGGTACATGATGTAGTATGTATAGAGGGGTAGTCTAGTACATGATGTAGTATGTATAGAGGGGTAGTCTGGTACATGATGTAGTATGTATAGGGGGTAGTCTAGTACATGATGTAGTATGTATAGAGGGGTAGTCTAGTACATGATGTAGTATGTATAGAGGGGTAGTCTGGTACATGATGTAGTATGTATAGAGGAGTAGTCTGGTACATGATGTAGTATATATAGAGGGGTAGTCTAGTACATGATGTAGTATATATAGAGGGGTAGTCTAGTACATGATGTAGTATGTATAGAGGGGTAGTCTAGTACATGATGTAGTATGTATAGAGGGGTAGTCTAGTACATGATGTAGTATGTATAGAGGGGTAGTCTAGTACATGATGTAGTATGTATAGAGGACAGATCTACTTATCTATTCTCATTTTGAAATGTCTGGATGATGCTACAGCGTAGCAGCACAGATAAGGTTGGACCCGTTGCCTCCAGAAAACCCAACACATGCTTGACCACATTGTCAACCAGAGTGGCTCTGATCTCATCCATTATGGTTGCTCATCCTCTTCCTCATTCTCATACTCTTCATCGTCATCTCTATGCAATATTGGACTCCAGTGATGTGCACACCAAGATTTGCAACTTGTGGCCTCTTTGTAGGGATTAGACTTTGATGTCTAAAGTAGGGTTGTCCCGATCCGATATTTGGATCGGATCGGCCACCAATATTAGCAAAAAATGCGTATCGTATCGGATCGGCAGACACGAGAAAATGCCGATCCAGACTCCCGATCCAGTTTTTTTTAAGTCCGATCCCGGTTTTCCTGCGCACCCATTTAGATAATCCATTCCAGTTTTTGCTAGTGAGAGTAAAATCCGGTCCGCATTTTCCAGCACACCTTCAGCACACGAGCTAGTTTCTGCCCCAATTTAACTCCGTGGCATCTCGGACCGCCGTGTAAATTTGAAGTTATCGGTCAGTTGTGTGGGATTATTTTACCTTAAAGGATGACAAAGACGAAGAGGTAGAGTGCAACATATGCCACAGTAAAGTCAAGCGTTGTGGTAAAGCTCTAAGAACTTTTAATACCACCAATCTAATCAAGCATTTAGCGAAATACCACCATAAACAACATGACGAGTTTCTAATGAAAACCGAAGACAAAAAGAAAGGTCCTACACAACTAACACTGGCAGAAACGTTTGAATTGAAGGGAGTGTATAGATGGGGATGGAGCAGCAAAGTGTGGAGTAGAAGGCATCTTGCTTTTAATTAGTTTACGGTATGTGCACGGATTTTTTTTTAAGCTTTGGTTTACACTTGTTCAAGAGCACTGATGGATGTTAATGTTAATGTTAATAATAGACTATTTTCCACTCAGGTTGTGTGTTTTTTTTTAAATATAATTTACAATATTATTTGCACTTGTGGCTTTTTAATCCTTGGTTTACTGATGCTATTTCTGTTTGTTATTTAATATTTTGTCTATTTTGAGTTTATTAATTGCTAAATAAACAGGTCAGTTTCTCCTTACCAACCATTGTGTATTATTCAAACACACCTAATTCAGCTGGCTACTTGTTATCAAGAATAAAACGCTTTTCAACATGAGTTTGACAACAAAGTAAGTTGGCTAAATAACTTTAAACTTTAATACATGCTCGGATAGGCCGGTATCGGTATCGGCCGATATCGGTATCGGATCGGAAGTGCAAATAAATATCGGTATCGGATCGGAAGTTCAAAAAGCTGGATCGGGACATCCCTAGTCTAAAGATTTGTAAAAATTAGCTAGAAGTGTTGTAACGTGTGAGGACTGGGTATGAATTTTGGTAAGTGAGTGTAGCAGTTGTGTGGCAGTGTTTTCTAAAAGAAACATGGCTTTCAGTTTTGAATGTTGTGTCTTATGTGAACAACTGTGTTTAATGTTTTGCAAAAAGTGTGTTTTAGCATTTCTAAATGAGTGTAAGGCAGAGAATGTGCTTAAGGTTTAGCACACCCAGTCAATAGATAGGCTACATGGGATAGTTGTTTCAAAAATTGTGCTATAAGGACCACTTTTTGTGTCTGAGCAACTGCAAAAAACTGTAATAGGAAGGGAATCACGTTCCATCTGTCTTCACTCGTGCCTGTTGTGCTTCTGGCCTGTGACCTTCTGTGTGATCTTCAGCCACCGAAAATGAGCCACAACACACCTGAGTCTATTGTCATCATCGCCACCATCATCATCATCATCATCATCATCATCATCATCATCATCATCGCCACCATCATTCCTTCTCTCTGGGCGCCATTAAAACCTCGTCATGATTCTCGGGATTCCATTTGTATGCAGATGACACTGGCTTGTTGTGTTTAGGTTAAAAGGCGTTAATGAAAAGAGCTCCGGCGGATACGAGGTTTGGCATATTACCTGCAGCCATTAGCATAATAACACCACCACCACCTCCATCACCTCCATCACCACCACCTCCACCACCACACCCACCACCACACACCATCACCACCTCCATCACCTCCACCACCACCTCCTCCACCACCACACACACCACCACCTCCACCACCACCCTCACCACCACACACCACCACCCTCACCATCACCCTCACCACCACCACCACCTCCACCACCACACCCACCACCACCTCCATCACCTCCACCACCACCACCCTCACCACCACCTCCATCACCACCACCTCCACCACCACACACCACCACCTCCACCACCACCCTCACCACCACACACCACCACCACCCTCACCATCACCCTCACCACCACACACCACCTCCACCACCACCATTACCACCACACACCACCACACACCACCACCATCACCACCACCACCATCACCACCACCATCACCACCTCCACCACCACCATCACCACCTCCACCACCAGAGCACCGATGTCGCCGTCTGTCACATCATCACATCATCCTCTTTTTTCCAGTTTCTTTCTGTGTTCACGCAGCCACGCTTCTCCTGTTAGGCTCTGACGTGTGGTGCAGAGAGGTCGTGTGGGATTGTGGGCACACGTGGTGCGAGGGTGGGGCCTGGCACACGTGACTACACAGCTGGTGGGGGTTTTGGCTCTCTGGGGGGTGTGGGCTGGGGGGGGCCTTCTGCTTCACAGTTTAATTGCACCAGAAGTGATTGGTGGTACGGGGGGTGCAGGGAGTCGATGTATATCTGGCTGTGTCGTGCTGGGTGGTTGTGCAGGTTTGGGTCCAGCACAAAGATCCTTGCAGACTGAATATGGAGATTTTGTCCCATTTGAATGTCCCTGTGCGTCTGAAGAAAGCCTTACTATGGAAACTTCTGGAGGCTCAAGGGTGTGTGTGTGTGTGTGTGTGTGTGTGTGTGTGTGTGTGTGTGTGTGTGTGCGTGTGCGTGTGCGTGCGCGTGCGCGTGCGCGTGCGCGTGTGTGTGTGTGCGTGTGTGCGTGCGTGCGTGCGTGCGTGTGCGAGTGCGTGCGTGTGTGCGTGCGTGCGTGCGTGTGTGTGTGTGTGTGTGTGTGTTCTTACCTTGTCCTTCATCTGGTGTGCTCCGCTCTCCTCATCCTCAGCTGCCCTCCCGAGTTCAAAGGTCAGCGGTGTGACGAGCGGGCCGACCCGTGTGTGTTCTACTGTCAGAACCAGGGCACTTGCACCCTAGCTGCCTTTAACAAACCACACTGCAAGTAGGTGGCCTGTGTACCGCCCGCTTACGTCATCGCCATCGTCAGCAGATACACCCCAGCCCAGCTCATACCGCTTCTCACGTGCATCTGAGAAAGCATGACAGCACCCCCCATACACACACACCCCCCCATACAGACACACACCCCCCCATACAGACACACACACCCCCATACAGACACACCCCCCCATACAGACACACACCCCCCATACAGACACACACCCCCCCCCATACAGACACACACCCCCCCATACAGACACACACCCCCCCATACAGACACACACCCCCATACAGACACACACCCCCATACAGACACACACCCCCCCATACAGACACACACCCCCCCATACAGACACACACCCCCATACAGACACACACCCCCCCATACAGACACACACCCCCCATACAGACACACACCCCCCATACAGACACACACCCCCATACAGACACACACCCCCCCATACAGACACACCCCCCCATACAGACACACACCCCCATACAGACACACACCCCCCCATACAGACACACACCCCCCCATACAGACACACCCCATACAGACACACACCCCCATACAGACACACACCCCCCCATACAGACACACACACCCCCATACAGACACACACACCCCCATACAGACACACCCCCCCATACAGAAGCACACCCCCCCCATACAGAAGCACACCCCCCCCATACAGACACACACCCCCATACAGACACACACACCCCCATACAGACACACACACCCCCATACCGACACACACACCCCCATACACACACACACCCCCATACCGACACACACACCCCCATACACACACACATCCCCATACAGACACACACACCCCCATACCGACACACACACCCCCATACACACACATCCCCATACAGACACACACACCCCATACAGACACACACACCCCCATACCGACACACACACCCCCATACACACACACATCCCCATACAGACACACACACCCCCATACAGACACACACACCTCCATACATCATCATCACAGATACAGACTCACTACACACACACACACACACACACACACACACACATCATCATCATCACAGATACAGACTCACTACACACACACACCAATCATCACAGATACAGACTCACTACACACACACACACACACACACCCATCATCACAGATACAGATTCACTGCACACACACACACACACACACACACACACACACTCACACACATCATCACAGATACAGACTCACTACACACACACCCATCATCACAGATACAGACTCACTGCACACACACACACACACACACACACACACACACACACCCATCATCACAGATACATTCTCACCACACACACACACACACACACACACACACACACACACACACACACACACACACACATCATCATCATCATCATCATCACAGATACAGACTCACTACACACACACACAGCCACACACATACCCATCATCACAGGTGCAGACTCACTACACACACACACACACACACACATCATCACAGATACAGACTCACTGCACACACACACACATCATCATCACAGATACAGACTCACTACACACACACACACACACACACCCATCATCACAGATACAGACTCACTGCACACACACACACACACACACACACACACACACACCCATCATCACAGATACAGACTCACCACCCACACATTCACACACACACCATCACAGACTCACTACGCACACACACACACACACACACACACACACACACACACCATCATCACAGATACATTCTTACCACACACACACACATCATCATCATCACATATATAGACTCACCACCAACACACATTATCACTGAAACATTCTCACCACATACACTCACACACACATTATCACAGATACAGACTCATCACATACACGCACACACACACACACACATACACTCTCACATACATGCTTATCCCTATACCCACATCCACTCACACACACACACACATATGCACTGCCACACACACTCATCCCCATACCCGCATGCACACATACATATCCGCATCTGCACAGTACACCCATAACTGAAGAATTTGTTTTTTTAACTGTGTGTGTGTGTGTGTGTGTGTGTGTGTGTGTGTGTGCTGATTGCTTTAAGACTGAAAGTGTTTTGTTCTGAGTTGCTAAGTGCAGTGGTGGTTCTTGGGGTATCAAACACGTGTTCTTCAACATTGGCCACGAGTTTTGAAGCAGATTTCTGCCCCACTTACGTGTGTGCATCCTTGTACGCGCTTCAATGTGTGTGTGCACTCTCATATGCGCTTGTGTGTGTGCGTGCATGTGTGTGTCAGTGCATGTGTGTGTGTGTGTGTTGTGTGTGTGTTGTGTGTGTGTTTTGTGTGTGTGTGTGTGAGAGAGAGAGTGTGTGTGTGTGTGTGTGTGTGTGTGTGTGTGTGTGTGTGTTTTGAGTGTGTGTGTTGTGTTTGTGTGTGTGTTTGTGTGTGTATGTGTGTGTGTGTGCATCCTTGTACGCGCTTCAATGTGTGTGTGCACTCTCATATGTGCTTGTGTGTGTGCGTGCATGTGTGTGTTAGTGTGTGTGTGTGTGTGTGTGTGTGTTGTGTGTGTGTTTTGTGTGTGTGTGAGAGAGAGAGTGTGTGTGTGTGTTTTGAGTGTGTGTGTTTTGAGTGTGTGTGTTGTGTGTGTTTGTGTGTGTGTTTGTGTGTGTGTGTGTGTATGTGTGTGTGTGTGTGTGTGTGTGTGTGTGTGTGTGTGTGTGTGTGTGTGTGTGTGTGTGTGTGTGTTTGAGTGTGTGTGTTGTGTTTGTGTGTGTTGTGTGTGTGTGTGTGTGTGTGTTGACTGCACCTCTCCCTCCCCAAGGTTTTGCTAACTAGCTGCTGGCTTCAGTCAGATGTTTCCGAGCGAGTACTGTGCACTGGAGTGACCCTCCCCAACTGCAGGCAGGGAATCATGGCTTGAGGTGTCTGATGGCTCGCAAATCCAGTAATGCAGCTAGGCATCTAATAATGGTCCCTGTATACGTCACGCAGACACAGTGTGCTAACGCTAACTGTAACTGTACACACTGTAACTGTCTCCTGTACACCTGGCATGCCCCTCTTTCTCTTTCACTGTTGGTACAGTCAAGTTTTGCTGGTTTGGATATTTTCTGCTGCCCTCTCCTGGCCAGTGCAGTTATGTAGACTTTATAAAGTCCTCCCTGTTCCTGCAGTACAGTTGCTAACCACTATTAGAGGTTTCTTAACATTGGTGGCTTGGGCCCCAAGGGGATACACGTGTTTGTGTGTTTCACTCTTAATGCTGTTCTGTTTGGTGGTTTGGATGAGTTGAACCAGGTGTGTAGGAGCAGGGATAAGGAGGAAAGGGCGTCGAGATCATTGACGTCTCCATTAGATGCAGGAAGTCATCTTCTCCCCTGTGTCCTGGTGGGAGACCACAAGTCTGAGAGGTTGTCTGAAAGCTGCTGTACCAAAAGTGTTCTTCTCTTAAGAACACTTTTTTTTGTTCTTCTCAAAAGTGTTCTCTTAATATTGTGATATCGTCCACGTGCTTTTTAAAGCAGATTTTTGATGCTGTGGCATTTAGAGTTCTCCAAGCTGTTCTGGCTGCTTTTAGAACTGTGGGTGTGGCTTATGCTTTCAGCTACATGAAGTGGGTGTGGTTTGATTATTGGGTGTGGGTTCTGTTTCCAGATGAGTAAAGTGGATGTGGTTATTTTGGGGGGGGGGTGCGTCTCTTTCATATGGGTGTGGCGTCTGTTTTCAGGTGCTCAGCAAATTGGTCTGGGACACAGTGCGAGAGACCCGCCCCCAAGAGCAGCCGATCTGACAATGTCAGCGGAAGTGAGTATCTAACTCGCACGCGCACACACAGAGTTCACCACTAATCCCCTAACCCGAACCCATGAAGAGTTCACCACTAATCCCTTAACCCGAACTCATGAAGAGTTCACCACTAATCCCCTAACCCAAACCCACAAAGAGTTCACCACTAATCCCCTAACCCGAACCCACGAAGAGTTCACCACTAATCCCCTAACCCGAACCCACAAAGAGTTCACCACTAATCCCCTAACCAGAACCCATGAAGAGTTCACCACTAATCCCCTAACCAGAACCCATGAAGAGTTCACCCTTAATCCCCTAACCCGAACCCACGAAGAGTTCACCACTAATCCCCTAACCAGAACCCATGAAGAGTTCACCACTAATCCCCTAACCCGAACCCATGAAGAGTTCACCACTAATCCCCTAACCCGAACCCATGAAGAGTTCACCACTAATCACATGGAATCTTCCCACAACATTGGTCACTAACCAACACTCAGCTCTGCATTGCTGTTTCTGAGGAAACTCTTCCCCAGCTGCTTTCCTGGGTTTGTGTCTTGATCAGACTTGGACGTGGAATAAACAAAAACAACGAACAGGATGCCGACTGTCATAGCAACAATAATAGAAATCAAACAGCATTTCTGAGCTTTAATCCCGGCTTGCTGCTGTGTTGAATGTGCTCTTCTGCTTTCGTTAATATTTCATCACCACTTCTCTCGGTAAGTCAGGTGTCTTTTTTGTGCTTTAATGCCTGTTTCTCTGTGGAGCCCCTCCCGACTCTACCAACCCCTCCCCCAAACAGCGGCCTGTCCTGCTGTTTGATTTCTGGCGATGAGCTGACATTTTAGCAGATTTCAGCTTGGCATTTCAGCACATTTCTAGAGGCGGAAAGGCCGTCAATTCCTCCAGAGAGGCTGCTGGGCTTCAAGCTGCCACAAAGATGTGTGGAGTTGTGACTGAGTTTGAAGTGTGTAACTGTGTGGAGTTGTGACTGAGTTTGAAGTGTGTAACTGTGTGGAGTACAAGGCCCCAACCCCCTAAACTCCTGAACATCACTCAAGATCACTGAACTGCTGAACACTACCCAGAACCAATGGACTGCTGAAATCTGTTCTATCCCACTGGCTCCTTCAACTCCGTTCTGGGGGATTCTGTAGACATGCCACACAAGCATGGATCTTGGCCCAAGTGTGTCTAACACCCACTCCATCTCCTCTCTGTGTGTGTCTCAGGAAGCATTGCCATCATCGTGCCCCTCGTCCTGCTGGTGATGATCGTAGCCACGGTGACGGTGGGCGTGCTAATCTGCAAACGACGCCAAAGGTGAGAAGAGTGTTTTTGTCTTCTCTCAACTGAGCAGATTATATCCATAATGTCTGTAACTTGCACTGTGAGTACTGAATATGAGTACTGAATCTTGAGTACTGAGCACTTTGAGAACCTGCCATTTTCACACAGTATTCAGTTCAGGTGTTCTGAGAATATTTTTCTAAAAAAAACAAGACTACTCAGTAAGACTCCTGTGCTGTAAAAAACAAAAATGAAAGCTCTCACGCATTTGCAGGACTTTTTTTGTGAAATAATCTTGGCGTTCACAGGGGGAAGCGTGTCCAGAGACAGCCGATGGCCAATGGCGGCCTCAACGTGGAGATCGGGAACCCCTCCTACAACATGTATGAGGTGGAGCACGACAGTCTCGTGGATGTGGGCAACTTCCTGCACCCCAGCTTCACCCTGGATCCGCAGAAGGTCAGGGACATTTCACTCGAGTTCTCGAGTCTCTGCCATGAACATCGTCATACTAAGCTACTCATGTCTGCTATGTCATTGCTGGAGTGTGACTTGGCATGATGCAATTTTTTTAACGATGACAACCCAGAGAAACCAAAATGAAAAAGGAGTAACGAAGCAATAAAAAAAAATAAGGAGTAGAAAGTACAGATAATTGCACGAAAATGTAAGGAGTAGAAATAGTCAAAGTCAAATTTATTTATATAGCGCTTTTTACAACACATGTTGTCACAAAGCAGCTTTACAATAAAAATAAATATATAAAAAATAATTACTCCAGAAAAGTATAGATACCCAAAATTTCTACTTAAGTAAGGCAACGAAGTATTTGACTTTGCTACTTGACACCTCTGGGAAAGCTATCTAAGATATGAATATAAAGCCGATGCGTTTATTTGTTTATTTGTTTATTTGACGGTGACGTCATGCTTCAAGTTCATATATGAAGGCTGAATACAAATAAAAGGTTGACAATGATTTATTTGCACTATTTTTATGTCTAAAGTAAATATAATTTTATTGAAGGATACTTGTCATTCTTAGGTACAGATATCCTTTGTGGGCATTTTTGGCAGTTTTCTGTTACATTGTATTGACCGAAATTAATAAATATATTGAGACATAAATGTTGCCCATATTGTGCAGCCCTATTTACACTGTAGGGCGCCATCACGAGGCCTGAGATTTCTGTTGCATTGCAGTGATGAGTTTCACTCAGCTGCTGACTTGCACGTCTCCGTTCCTAACGTTACTCATGGGGTCGCGGCCCACTGGAAGCCTCCAGGTTCTGTCTGGCCTGCAGATCCATAAAACGTGGTCCATGCCACTAAAGGATGCCGTTCAGATCTAGCTAGCGCTTGCGTGTGGGCTATCGTTACTGATCGGAGTTGCTGCTGCTGTAGTTACCCTGACGTGCCCTCAGTCTATTGAGTCTCTCTTGGATCTCATTTCCTTTCACAGAGTGTTTAGAGTGGGTCAGAACAAGGCTCCGCTTCCATTTAGAAGTAAAAGAGATTACTCCCTGGGGCTGTGCATTGGACTCTAAATCACACTGCAGTGATGTGTTCTGCTACTGATTGGTGTTAAATTTGTCCTGTGAACTGCAGAGTACACTTCCGACATTTGTATCTCTCTTGACTCTCTCTCTGTCTCTCTGTTTCTTTACTGTCTGTCTCTATTGGATTCTGTCTTCCTAACTCTGTTTCCCTGTGACTCCGATTCAGTCACCCTGACTCTTTCTCTCTGACTCAAGGGCTGGTGCGTGAGATCGAGCGACACACGGAACCTCCCAGCACACACCCTGCCTGCTCCGAGCGTCCCCAGAGGACTCATTCCAGGACAGGTGAGCCGTCCTCTGCCCCCTCCATCAACTGTCTCGCTCACAGCACTTGCTCCTGAGACAGCTCCCAACTGTGCACGTCCTCCATCGGTAACACCAACGGGGGGAAAAGCTCCAAGTCTCTTTATTGGCACTTGAGAAAAATGCCTCAATGAATGGTCAAATAGACACTTATGGTCTTTGGTTCAGTAAAAGCTTAAGTATCTTATTCACCCCTTCACTCATTTAGTCACAAATTTATAGAACAAGTTCATTTCCATATATTCTCTTTTAAGACATAATTCCCATCGTTTATTCTACACTCACCCTGTAGTGAATGAACTCTGTTCGTGTTCTTTGGGTCCTGATGGCCTCATATACACATTACAAGGATCCAGTCCAGCACTCCGAGACATTTGTAGCGTAATTTCCAATAATTGGACTGATCGTAACCTGGAGCGTGTCGGTTTTCCTAGACCACGAACTACCCCAGTCCCATCTACGCAAAGATGTACGTGAATGAACAGCACTGTCCGAGACCCGTCGTCAGGCTGAGCGAGAGGAGAGATCTCTTCCCAAATCGACTGGAGGCGACCGTCCGAGAGACAGCCGCCTAGGACACGCTTTCTCAAAACAGCTAGCTTATTTTTTTCTAAAGACCTGTACAAAATGTACAAATGGAGGGAAGAAGACTCTGGGTTTTTCTATGTACAATCAGGTTCTGATGAGAGTTTTGGTTTTATTGGTTTCTCGTTATGTCTGCGCCTCATAGAAGCATCTCGACGATTTTGGTGTCATTTTTTATTTTCTGTTGGTTTATTTTGTTCCGTTACCATGTAAACGCACTCTATACTACTACACTAAGCTGCTCTACTTTACATCCATGTAAACACTGTTTAAAAGAGTCGATGTAGGTTTTATTTAATATTATGTATATTACTGGCCATTGTGGCTCTATCGCCAAGGCACAGATCTCGTATTCCCAAGTTGCCTCTATCTTTTAATAGTATTAAAAATGCTAGTCAAATATTTGACAAATATACACATTTCACAGACTTTATTTTTGATAGCATTGAATGGTTCTGCTAATGTGATGCCAATGCTGTTGTGAGTTGTCTGATGTGCGAAATGCCTGGTTCTATATATTTGTTCGTTTGAATGAGACAAACCAAAACGAATCCAAGTTCAGGGGTCACAGCTTTCCTCTTCACCAACACCTTTTGTTTGTTTGTTTATTTTTCATTGTTTACAAGTTGAATTGCATTACAATATCTATACACATCAGATATACAGCTTTTCCCAAACAGTGATAGACGCCTTTTGGTGAACATTCTCTGATTTTAGGAACGTCTGGTGGGAATTTGATGCCTGAATTTGAAGAAATCTTGTATCTACTTCAGCAAGTGTACACACTTGGAGTTAGACTGAGGCAAAATATTTTATAATTTTATATTTGATTTGTATGTATTAAGAGTATTAAATGTTGTACTTTTATACAAATTGTAGAGTTTGTTGGGTGTATTGGTCCCACTTCATGTTTGGGTGGCTTTTAAAGTGAGTGAGTGATGAATGCTTAAGCTTCTGTGCCTAAATATATTAGATATTAAATATCATATTTATTAACATATGTAAGAGAGAGAGACAGAGAGAGATTAGTGGATATTATATAGAGAGAGACAGTTGGGGAGAGAAATGAGCATATATCTTATCCAAGTTTTTGCATTTATCATTCAGCTACACACACATTGCCTGACCTAATCTGATTTTGGACCAGTGAATCCAAGTATAAAATAAAGTTTTCTTGCCACTTCAAGTTTTGGAAGCATTCCTCTCCACGCCCGGCCGTCACTCCCCAACAAAACCACATTACAAGTGAATCTCGTACCACACAGCTGCCGCATTCAGGTTCTCAAGTTCACCAAAAGTGAAAACTTTGCATGATAAATTAGCATTCACAGGACAAACCGAAAACAGACTCGTATGATGGTTACAAATACACACGGTCCTCGAAATGGGAAATTGGACCGACCCCACGCGCAGACACGCTGCGTGCGAGACCTGGAGGGGGTTGATGGAGCGTGGGTCCTCACGTGTGCCTGCTGCTCTTTGTGTTCTCACGCTGTCTGGCGGGACACGTCCTGCTGTGCCCCACGTGTCCCAGGACCGTCTGCGCCCACCGAGTGTGAGTGTATCGCTGCCTTTTGTGGATGACCTGCACATCGTCTGTGTATTACCAGAGTGGGAAAGAATGTGTGTCCTGAAAGAATCACTCCAGTGAAATGGTGTTGATGCTATCTTTCATAAAAGTAAATAGTTAATGGAATGTACCGACTCAAACTATCTTTACATTTATTAGAGGGTCAGTGATACACATTATACCTGCTGTGATGTATGTTATATAAACACATTTGAGGCGGCAGTTTGGGAACAAACACACAGATTCTATAAACTAAGCAGACTTTTTAAAACTCACGTCTGTTCTCGGTGTCTAGGGTGGTCATAAAGCGAATGTTTTCTTTGTACATTTCAAACGAACATCTTGATAACTGTCACTGAAGAAAATGACCCAGTGACTAAAAAGGAATCTGTATTCAGCAGCTAAACCCCGTCACATGGTCCAGCCATACTGGCCAATCAGGAGACGGGAGGATGCTAGTCATCTTGTGTGTGTTGCCGCCCAGCACGTTCAATAGTAAGGGTAATGTGCAGAGGAACAGAGCCGGTGATCTCCTGCTCTGACCAAGTCTTCCTGAAGGTTGCCATGGTAATTGTGATCATTTTTTGCACACTACAGTCTCCCATAGGGTACGTGAGGATGAGTCTAGAAGCGTCCGCACCAGCTGAATACCACGGAGACCAAGTGATGGAGAACTCACTAGTGAAAAGACAGCACTGTCAAATCCGTGATTCTGTACACGCCAGACCAGAACCAGGATGCAGTCTGGCGTTAGGACCAGGTGTGCATACACTGAGACACACAGCACACAGGGATCAGACACAGGAACATATGAGAGGCTTATGAACTGGACTCGACCCGACCCGACACTGATCCTGTAGGACATCCAGATAAGTAAGTAATGGTGAAGTAACCGGACGTCATCTGAGAAGGAGATGATGGTAATTGATGTGAAAAGGGAGGGAATCTGGAGGGGTACGGTCAGGTCTCCATGGTCCCAGGCAGGAAGTTGTTGCCCCTAAACTGGAGAAGAGGTTCTGACAGCCCCCAATGACATCATCAGTGTGAGTGCATAGAGCAGTCCTACAGCAGAAAGACTCCCAGATCTCTGGTAGAAGACCAGAGTGTCCAGAAAAAGATATGAGGCACTGAATGGATGAGTCATAACTGTAATTGTATTTTATATATAATCTTCATTAATTGGGGTTTTAGTTAGCAGAAGGTGGTACTTTTCTTCCTTGGGATGAATTCGTATCATGCTCTTATCATGAAACTAGTTGCTGGTATAAAGATTCTCACTTCTGTTTTGTTTCTGGGTGGGTGTTTTGCAATTTAAACCCACCAATTTAAACCCACCATATTCACAGTCGTTGCCATCTGTAGCAGTTGGCTGCACAAATACAGTTTGCCATATTTTGGTCATAGAACAGAATTTCTACATCCTCACAGTGTATCTTGCAGAACAACATTATAATAGATGTATTGTTTATGCCCATTGCTTTGAAGTGTTTGTCTAATACATAGGTGCCACTCTGAGAGAGAATAACTCATATTTACCTTCAGCAAGTCTCGTTTTGTGTTTCTTTACTGTGAAAGCTCCTCTAGGAATCATGCAGAATCAGATAAATAGATTCAGAAAGTCTAAATAGAATCTTTTATGATAACCTGAGCTGAAATCGTTTTAGGCCAGACTATCCCTGCCTTATATGGTCAAGTACCCCCAAATTTGTGGGGGAGGAGCGGCTTTCATACAAGCAAGCTTGGGGGTTGCTGACCTGGGAATATTATGGGTTACATGGTGGCAGATGGCTATATATTCATTCATACATTCATATATTGCTTAGCAAAAGAGCTGCTTTCTATATTTCTTCCCAAAAGGATGGGCAGTTTGTCAATATTAGATACAGACTTAGTCGGGGTGGAGCATCTCAAACCTTATAAAGCAAAATTGCCGTATTTGGTTGAGTGTTTTGCATTCAGAGAAGAAGTGCAGTTCTGTCCACTGGAGTCTTTGATCTCTGGACCGCCATGATTTCTTATCTTGGCAGGTCTGATTGGCCAGCCTGCGTTCACTGAGTCTGGACTTTGTCAGCAGGGATCTGTTTAACATCGGTCACTGTGAGCAGGTAGTCTGCTACAGCTGTATGGTGGGACTGTTCTCTGCTCAGCTCACAGCATTACAAGATTTTGTAGTTGTATGAGAGGGTGTTGGTATTTTTTTCTATGCAGGCAGAATTTAATGATCCTTTTGTGAATTTTGAGTAATAATTGTTTACTCAAACACACATTGTTCTGCTCACTTTCAGTGGACATCCTGTTGACTTTAATTTTACAAAATTAATTGTGAATCATTTCTGCTTGGTTTTCCATTGTTTGAGAGTGACGCGCACACCTCACTACCGTACGGCCCAACTGGTTTTAGTACTCCTCACTCATACTCTCACAATGACCTTAATTGGCATGACAATATCGTATTGTGTTGCCAGTGCATTTACAAACAGGAGTACCATGTCCACAAAGAGTAACATGTCTAGAAACGGTAAATGGGTCTACAAACATAAATGAAGAACAGAGCAGTAAACAGCAGTACATACAGTATATACCTGTACTGTCCCTACAGCTAGACTGTGGTTACTCTCTCTGTACCTGCTCAGAGTTCCTTTGTGTGTGTTATTGGTCACTGTGCTCAGTATCTGCCACTGTGTATTCTGTCTCTCTCTCTCTCTCTCTCTCTCTCTCTCTGTCTGTCTCAATTCAGTTAAATTCAGTTCGTGCTTTATTTGCCAACGCTATTCATATTGGTATTATCAAATTGATATAGAATACCAACAATAGTCTAACTGTTACCAGTATTAGTAATAACAATATTATAACAGCAATAACAATACTTCTAATAATATTATTTCCACCATAACCAATATTTATAGTAATAATAATAAAAGTAGTATTAGTAACAATAATAGTAGTTATAATAGTAAATGTATTAATATATAAAATTACAATAGTAATAACAACAGTAATGACAGTAACAACAATAATGATGATAACACAACAATAATAATATTAATAACTGGCAATGCTCTGTGTCTCTGATGGTCTCTCATCGTCTCTGGTGGTCTCTCCGTGTCTCTGACGGTCTCTCAGCGTCTCTGACAGTCTCTCATCATCTCTGACGGTCTCTCAGTGTCTCTGACGGTCTCTCAGTGTCTCTGGTGGTCTCTCAGTGTCTCTGATGGTCTCTCAGCGCCTCTGATGGTCTCTCAGCATCTCTGACAGTCTCTCAGTGTCTCTGGTGGTCTCTCAGTGTCTCTGACGGTCTCTCAGCGTCTCTGGCGGTCTCTCAGCATCTCTGACGGTCTCTCAGTGTCTCTGACAGTCTCTCAGCGTCTCTGACGGTCTCTCAGCGTCTCTGACGGTCTCTCAGCGTCTCTGGTGGTCTCTCAGTGTCTCTGACGGTCTCTCAGTGTCTCTGACGGTCTCTCAGCCTTTCTGGTGGTCTCTCAGCATCTCTGACAGTCTCTCAGTGCCTCTGGCGGTCTCTCCCCGTCTCTGACGGTCTTTCAGCATCTCTGGTGGTCTCTCAGTGTCTCTGACGGTCTCTCAGCGTCTCTGACGGTCTCAGCATCTCTGACGGTCTCTCCCCGTCCCTCAGACTGTGTAGGAGTGAATGTACAGCACTGCCAGTGTACTGAACTCTTTATGTTCACCAAGAACATGCGGCAGCTTCTCCACACCAGGGAGAACTTTGAACTCTGGGGCTATGTCACTAATTCTGTTAAAGGATGTAGTTCTGATATGGATAAACTTTGTGTATTCAGTGAGGAAGTGTAGCTCTGTCTGGATCTGAATGTCCTGGTACTGTTGACACAGTGTCTCCCCTTTAGGAAGCCAGGACTGTTTATGTCTGCCTTTCTCTATGGCAACACAGGTATTAGTGTAGTGTTAGTGTAGTATTAGTGTTTGCTAATCCACTACGTCTCCATTCCTCTACGGCCAGACAGTGGTCACTGCGTCTGCTCTTCCTCAGGATGGGCCTGCTGTGTATCAGACAGTCCTTAGGTAGTCTGACATTTAGGTTTTGCATTCAGGGACAACACACTATTTCACTCTGTAATTTTGGTTGAGTTTCCAGAGTAAAAAAAATAGTTTTGTTTTGTGATTCTGGGTGATTCTGATGGAGTTTGATGTTACGTTCTCTTCCTGAGCATGTGTAGAGGTAGTATGTGTTAGTGTAGTGTTAATGTAGTGTAGTGGCAGTGTATTTAGTATAGTGTGTGTAGTGTGTGAGTGGGGGTCACTGTGTTGTAAATGTATCCAGAATTTCATTACCTTTTTGTAGCTGAAGTATTAGACATCTGCCTTATTCTGCCCGCAGTTGAATGTTTGTCCCAATAGCTGAATCTCTGATCTGTAAGTAGCCACCACACCTCACAGCCTACAGGGCAACTGGTTCAACTACACATACAAATATTTTGAGTCAAATTTCGATTGGGATTTGTACCAATATGTGTTGTTTTATTGTATAGAACGCCCTGCGTGCCTCTCCTCTCAGTACCTAATGCAAATGTGTGTTTTGTTTTTTAGAGTTTTAGTCTGAATGGAGCCCGGCTGACCGGCTACACGAGCTGTGTGTGTGTGTGTGTGTGTGTGTGTGTGTGTGTGTGTGTGTGTGTGTGTGTGTGCGCGTGTGTGTGCGCGTGTGTGTGTGTGTGTGTGTGTGTGTGTGTGTGTATTTGTGCAAGCATTTGTGTGTGTGTGTGTGTGTGTGTGTGTGTGTGTGTGTGTGTGTGTGTGTGCGCGTGTGTGTGTGTGTTTATTTGTGCATGTGTATGTGTTCGTGCAAGCCTATGTGTGTTAGTGTATGCATATGTGTGTGTTTATTTGTGCATGCATATGTGTGTGTGTTGTGTATGTGTCGGTATTTGTGTGTTTGTGCCTGCTTAACTGTGTTTGGGCATGCATGTGTGTGTGTTTATTTGTGCATGTGTGTGTGTTTTTTATTTGTGCATGCATGTGTGTGCGTATTTATTTGTGCATGCATGTGTGTGTGTGTGTGTGTTTGTGCATGCACACACGTGTGTGTGTGAGGGAGAGAGATGTGGCTCAGCTGGTAAATCAAAGCCCTGTGGATAGAGAAGCGGGTTACTGGAGTTATGCTGCAAGCAATTGTGCCACCCCACCCTTCTGCCCTGCTTACTGTGTGTGTGTGTGTGTGTGTGTGTGTGTGTGTGTGTGTGTGTGTGTGTGTGTGTGTGTGTGATGTCCTCATGGACAGCTTTTGTTTGAAGCTTTCAGTAGCGTTGAGCAAATGATGTTCATCGGATTGCAGAATCAAGAGTCGCTGTCCTGAACAATGACTGTTGTGCTTTCCTCTAATTGCTGGTGTGTGTGTGTGTGTGTGTGTGTGTGTGTGTGTGTGTGTGTGTGTGTGTGTCCGACATGGTTCAGGGTTGTTGCTCTGAAAGTGATCTGATCAGAGATGATTCTGTTCAGCAGGGACTCCCTCTCTCCTATTGCTGTTTCATTTTCTCACCTACAGCTCACAAAGAGCGAAATCATTGCTGCAGTCCGGATGCAGATCAGAAGCACAATCACAAGTCGTGCCTGTCAAGCAGCTGTGTTTATATCACTAATATAGTTAAAACATTACACATTTCAAAACTCTTCCTGGATAAACAGCCAGGTTGTGTTGAATGATCTGTTCGTTTCACACTATGAGGGGGAGGATGTCTGGAGCAGTTTGTGTCCATTTTCTAAATGCGGATGTTGGAGCATTTTGGTGAATGGTGGAATCTCCAGGTGTGTAAAGATGGACATTTTTGGACGACGTTCCTGTCTGTTGGCCAGTCCTCCTTTCACATCCTCTTCTCCTACTTGAACTGCAGACTGAGACACCGAAACAGCTCCTCCTTTTACCGTCCAGATGGAAGCGCGTTTCTCCCAGTCTCAGTGAGAGCTCCACACTCCTGGTCTTCAGCCACACAACTTCACTTCAAAGGCAGCTGATTTGAAGCTGCTCCTGGCTTCTGACCTTCAGCGATCTTGCGCAGGTGTTACGGCATGGCTGGGCGAGCAGCATTCTGAGCAGCTTTTAATTACGGGAGGGGGAGGAGGTGCTTCTGCTAAACGCTGTCTTTCTGTCGCCGATCACTGTGATTACGGCGCAGAAACAGGTTCAGTCGAGGGAGAACGTCTGGGACTTCACCGGCAGCCTGGGAACACCACGGACCCAGATGTCATTCCAGAGAAGCACATTCTCTTCCTGCTTATGCAATTACCAAACGTCAATGCCTTCTTGATAACGCTTCCAAAGCACAAGGGATCGGCTATGTAGATGAATTCCTTTAAAGGATAATAGTATTATTTATTATAGTATATTGAAATTGATTATTAAACGTGCATATGAATATTTAAATTGCACATGAATATTGCATATTGAATATTGCATATTGAATATTGAACTGAAGCCCAGGAGGCTGGACGTTTATCAGCAGGATTAAATGACATTATTGTGTTCATGATTATCACCTCCCCATTGGGAATTTTCATCTACTTCTGTGTGTGGATTTCATAATAAGGAACTCTTAAATGCACTGGACACTCACTTCACCCATTCTCTTTCTCTCTCTCTCTCTTTCTCTCGCACTCTCACTCTCTGTCTGTCTATCCATGCCTGAGCCAAGGTATATCGATTAAAATTTCAGTGAGGGCCACAGAAACGTTTCACGTGGATGGCCCACCGAGCTGAACACGTGCGTTACAGACTTTTCCGAATGTTTGTTGTTTAGCCGTGCATAACGTCTGCTGACTTCTCCAGACCATGATGCATCTCTCCTCTCCTCCACTGGTCCTCATCGTCCCGTAAACTGCCATCGTACTACTCCATACAGGCTACTGCGTTGAGGCCAGGTACTCGTTTTTTGTTTGTTTTGTTTTACTAATTATTTTAATTGTTTATTTACATAAATAATGCTTAGGTTACTGCTCCCACGACCCAGAGAAGTGGATGCGAATGGATGGATGGACATAATGTTTGAGACAGTGGCTGTTGTTAATAAATGTTGATTGATAATTTACCATTTTATTTTCACCTTATCATAAAGGCACACAATGGATAAAGTTCCATATTGCTGTTGTAACCTTATTTTGGTTTATACTAACTTTAACCTGGGTTATTTACCTCTCTTTGAACTGTGATTTTCACCCCAATCGAAATTTGTCCTCCGCATTTACCAATCTGTGCAGTTAGAACACACACACACACACACACACACACACACACACACACACACACACACACACACACACACACACACACACACACACACACACACACACACTAGTGATTACTAGGGGGCTGTGGTACACTCGTGCCCAGAGCGGTGTGGTATTGTGGTATACAAGGTATTGCTAATGTTTGTTATACAATTATATAAGTTATAAGTTTGTTATAGACACAAACATCAATTTTTAAAATTTGTTTATGTATTTATTGTGTTGGCCTGAGCTACATCTCAGTTTGGCATCTAACTGTTCTCCAGGGGAATAAAGTATTGATATTGTGTTGGGCTCCTTGCCCTAGTTTAAAGGATAAGTGGGTTATAACAGACAAATGCCTATTGGCTCTTTAAAGCTGCGCTACGCTACCTCACCTTCCGTGAGGTCTGCTGGGAACCAATCGTGTGAGTGTTGGCAGGCAGACTTGGGCTGCAGTCTCACAGCACACGTCAGGCCGCCCTGTTCTCCAAACGTCTCTCTGTCCACATTGACATTGACTGTCGTGTGACCTGCTCGTCCACCGTACCTGTGATACCTGTCCCCACACGTTTATATCAGCGTCCCTCATTCTCTCACACATGGAGCAAATGGATTGAAGATATGCCTCATCTCCGTTACGTGACATGCACTATCAGAATAGTTATAGTGCCTGCTGATTCTGCTGTACTTTCTGATTCCTTCTACATTTTTCTAAATTTTATTATTATTTAGCATATGACCTTGTGGCAGTGGTCATAACACTTCACTACTGAAAACACCTGATATAGAGACAGAGACCTCTATCCCTACACCTCTATCCAACATCTCTCTACCCAACACCTCTATCCAACATCTCTCTACCCAACACCTCTCTCCCAACACCTCCACACAACATCTCTCTCCCTACACCTCTACCCAACACCTCTACCCAACACCTCTCTCCCTACACCTCTACCCAACACCTCTACCCAACACCTCTCTCCCTACACCTCTACCCAACACCTCTCTCCCTACACCTCTACCCAACACCTCTACCCTACACCTCTACCCAACACCGCTCTCCCTACACCTCTCTCCCTACACCTCTACCCAACACCTCTCTCCCTACACCTCTACCCAACACCTCTACCCTACACCTCTACCCAACACCTCTACCCAACACCTCTCTCCCAACATGTTGTCTTGTTCAGTGTTACAGTGTAATACGCCCAACACTTCACCTACTGTTGCCTTACTCACTACAGACCAGCAGTACAGACGTCTGTGTCTGCACGAATGACCTTTTCAGCATATTTAGATGTACTACTGTCTTTATTTTCTCCATATGAATTACGTTCCTCATCAACCGGGACACCAATATTCTCCCATGATAAATTATTCAGAGACAAACCGATGTAACACGATTCAAAGTTACGCAGGTTTTTCAAAGATCTATGGTGGCGGTTCAGATCATGAACTCAGACACAGTGGTGGAGAATCTCCCGTGTAGTGGAATCAGCACGTCCTGCCCATGGGCTGAAATGATGGGCCACAGTAAAACGCTTTTTATGCCCCCATTAGACGAGTTTCCATTAGAAAGTTTCCAGGCACCTCCGAGACGGAGGGCACGGCCGGCGCTAAACTAAAAGTGAAGTTGTGCCAAAGTTTGGCCATAAGGACGGGTTCTCCTGACAGATATTAAATCTGCTAAGACCGTCTGAGTGCACAGATGACATGTAGTCCTGTTATATATATATCAGTCCCACCTTTCAGAGCAGGCTGTGTGAAAGACTGGTGGAAACAGAGATGAAAAGCCTCTCGTGATCAAATACAAACACCCATTTGGCAGACATCTTGCCTCAGAAATGTAGCTTTGAGGACCACTTTTGCGAAATGTGTCTCTCACTACAAAAACGTCGCCACTATGAACACAAACATCTCACTCATAGCTTTCGCCTCCAAACAATCCCGTCAGCCGCGGTTCGGTTTCGTTTGAACGGCTCCACAGTGCTTGACTGAGGCGGGTAGCTGCGTCAAACACGCTCCCTCCCGCTCTGCTGTCTCTCGGGCCATGGGACACACACCGAGCCACCAAAGACCCAACGGGTTTGATGACGGACACTTACACGACCAGGCGCCTTGAGCGAAGATGAACTGGGCTGTGAAGTTCAGCGGCTTGTTGGGTAATAGTCTAATAGTAATAGTTATGAGTCTAATTTCAACCTGAATCAGATGAAGCACGTTTGGAGTTTGAATTTATTATTTAAAACAGATTCAGGTACCATCAACAATTTGAATACATAGATGTCTTAAACAAATGGATGGATTGAAGTTCCTAGACTCTCACTATTTAATTTACTACTTGTGGGATGTTTGACACACCTGGGTGATGAGCAGAGGGTGCTGTGGAGTTATTCCTTCTCCCTCTAGACCAGCAGGCCTTTATGGAGCAAGTAGAGGAGACAGCTATGTGACGCCATCACATCGCAGCTGAGGTCAAACACAGCGGCAGTTAGACAGGTGAACCTAATAAAGTGGCCCCGTCGAGTGTGTGTGTGTGTGTGTGTGTGTGTGTGTGTGTGTGTGTATAAATATTTCATGAATGCAGTGTCCATTAGTATTAAAATGTCTTGTCACTGGAAACGACCAAAGCTTATTCTGCTTAGTTTGGCTGGTCGTGTGTTCATATGCATTCAACAAATTGATCAGGTTTCTCTAGTGAAAAGCTGTTTGCAGAGCTCAGGCAACATGCACTAACAGCACATGAACACATCAGTGCTACACACACCTGCATGCTGTCTAAAGCAGTGTTCACAGGTGTGGGTTCATTACTGCATGGCCAAGCTGTCTTTAGCGTGCTCTCCATTACGCAAATGAAATGGACCAGATTACCAGCATATTAATCACTGTGTTACCCTGTTTGGTTTGTTGGTGTATTTGTTCGCATTTTGTGTTAGTTACATGTGACCAGCGAAGTCCAGTAAACTGCTGCAGTGATGTGTGTGTGTAGCCTCTTTCCCCCATTCTTTGCCTATGTGTGTTTGTGTAGGGTGTAGCTGTGTGTGTATGTGGCAACACTCAAGAATGGAAAACAAAATACTGACTTGTCAACAGAACATAATAACAAAAGACAGCCGAGGAGTGTCTGTGTGTTGTATGTGTGTGTGTGTGTGTGTGTGTTGTGTGTGTGTTCAGGAGTGGGGGTGTTGTGTGAGCTCAGCATAAGTTCCAGGCTGGTAAAGTGTCACCTGTTCCCCTGAAGATCAAACACGAAACTCTGTGATTAAAAATATAATTTTAGAATGTAGCTACATCCTAAAAATATCTCTCTAGAGTCAGTGTTTGATGCTTTCTTATCATATAGAACACAGAAGCATCTTAAGAGATCGGAATATATTTGCACAACACAACAGCCACTTCTAGGTTGTCTGAAAAGCTCTTGAATCTTTTAAGGATTTTTTGTCACGGTTTTGTTTGTGTATTTACCTGCTTTTTTTTTTTTTTTATTAAAAAAATGACAGCGGGGTCTTGTTTTGAAATGTTACCTTGAGTAATCTTGACCTTTAGCAGGAAAAGGTTTTAGCCTTTCACAGGAAGGCGATGAAGAAGTTGCTCTTCAAATGGTCATTGTTCTTCTCACTGAACTAATGAATGTTTCCAATAATGATGTAATAAGTTTTTAACAAGCATTTGCTCAGTTTTACTCAACCCAAATGCACCAGTGTCTTTTGTAGTTCTGAGAGTGGTTCCTTTTTTGAACGTTAAGAATCCTTTTGCAGCCAAAGCTAAGGTGACCCACACACACAGGTACACACAGGTACACACAGGTACACACAGGTACACACAGGTACTCACAGGTGCATAAAGATTTAAATTCTCTAAACAAAAGGAAAAAGAGGCTGTGAGAGAGTGTGTAAGAGAGTGTGTGTCAGGGTGTGTGAGAGGGTGTGTGTGAGAGAGGCTGCATGCTGATGTATGGTTGCTTGGCCTCAGCGTCTATATGTTTTTCTGCTAAAGCTTTGCGCTGCAAGTGAAAGAGAGCTACCAGTCATCCCTCCCTCCCTCTACACCTCTCCTCCACACCACATGTGCGGTGTGCCAGGGACACAGAGTGGAGTTCCTACAGGCAGTTACCTACGAGCTCTCTGAATACAGCACACCCTGCGGGTCGTTGATGTCGTCGTTTCTGTCGTCGTTTCCTCCGTTTCTGCCTTGACCTACACAGTAGAAAAGTGGAGCACAGCTTTAAACCCTTTTATTCTGC
This sequence comes from Brachyhypopomus gauderio, assembly GCF_052324685.1. Classification (NCBI taxonomy): domain Eukaryota; kingdom Metazoa; phylum Chordata; class Actinopteri; order Gymnotiformes; family Hypopomidae; genus Brachyhypopomus; species Brachyhypopomus gauderio. The sequence continues at coordinate 2,924,963 of NC_135211.1, read as the reverse complement.
ACAGCTGTCAAGGCCTCACTGTCTGCAGGTGCTGTTTGAAGGCGGAGAGGGGAAGGGACACTACCGCCCTGCCCTGGAGTGAGTGTGGACCAAGCCGGGCTTCCCTAGTGTTGGCATGGCCGACTGCATCCAGTCTGCCAGCACACAGGGCTTCCCGTATTCAGCCTGCCCGTCACTGAAGATCACAGCAGAAGCCAACTCAATCCGTGGGGGTCTCCTGGCACTGTCCACACACAGAACCTTACCCTCTTCTTGGACCCAAACATGAGTTGGGATCACGCTGTGGGGGCACTTGTGCGGGTGGGCCCGGCCAGAGGTTTACGCTGAGATCTCCGGCCTAAAGCTTCGGATCAGTGGTGGAGCGGGGGCCGCAGACGAGCCCCGAGAAGCCCTCTGTCCAGACCAGTGGGCTCGCTCCGGTCAGCCTCCCCACATGCCAGCGGCAAGTCCGCCCCGCGCTAACCCAGATGGCAGACCCAGACCGGTGGCATTAGGGCAGGATCTGTGGGCTAACACCTCCATATGACCCCTCCGCCTGTCCAGGAGAGGAGATCACGCCAGACAGGTCCTACAAGCTGCTACAATCCCCTCAGATGGTCAACCCGGCACGCATCCTGGGGAAATAAACGTAGAGAGAGAGAGAGAGAGAGAGAGAGCTGTATAGTGTGGGTGGAGGAAGAGATGAGAGATCATATTGAAGACCTGTGTGTAGTTGGTTTTCCTTCCGGTATCCAGCAAAATGGTCCAGTATCTCATTACACAGTTCTCGTATTTTCTCCAATGTATAAACGGTGTGTGGTGAGATATTGGGTCATTCTTGTTCTCAACTTTAAATTTTGCTTACCAGAACTTTCCATAAGTGTGTAGCTGCTAGGAATAGTGTTGCCATCACCCTGAAAATGTAGAGTCATTCTCAACAATCAATTACAGGATTCTCATCACAAAATCTGTTTGCTCCAGTTTTATAATATAGTAATATACTGTAAAGTCACTTATGTAAGTTTTTTGGGGGTTTTTTTATAAACGTCCCAAAAACCTTGAACTTAACACAACTGTAATGCTACTGGGATCCATATACAGGGACTTCATATAAATTATGTGAAAGATATTGGTTATTAGGAAATATATTCAGAAATATATAATTTTCAAATTCCAAGATATAAGCCTACAAAGCAAAAATACAGTAAAAAGGTATAAATAATAGGGACATGCAAGGAAAACATTAGAATTAGAATATTGGTTCCTAATAATACCACATGCTATTTATGTTGTAAATTCTTCTATGTAGCCTATAGCGTTTCAGTCTCTCTATAAGGCACTCAAATGGAAGTCGTTTCTGTTGTTAAAAGTACAATCACTGAATAATTTGCTGATTTTGGTCATTCTTGGCTGTTGTGAACGAACTCCCTGCATCCGTCTGACGTGTGTTTGAGTCACTGTGGTCGTGTCTCCTCAACACGGTGGAGAAGTTTGTGAGAAACAGTGAAGACTCTACTCGTGAACCGTGACTGTCCCGCCGAGCACTGCGGGGTTACAGGACACTTTCACAGGACACTTCAACCTCACTAAACCTTTAAACTTCAATATGGACCAAGCCTTTGGTGTCGTCTTTCTAAAAGGTTATTTTTGTGCGTTTTGCGTTTGTTTATTACAAGTGGAGCTTTTCGCGCAGTTAGGTAAGTTGAGAAAAATTAATAATTAAATCAATTGTTTTTAGAGAAAAACACGAGTTTTTTCTGATGAGTTGAGAGAAATTTTGCATTTAACGCTCATAACCTGCGTTATACGAAACTAATAAAAACTTGTATTTGCGATATGTTAATGTGCAAAATGCAACATAGTCAGCTACTAATATTTGATTCTGATGTAGCAAAGTTTTAATAAATATTGTTTATTTTGAGAGATTTCAGACTTTTAAGACTGGCTTTAGTAAACTAATACTGGCTTTAAGCTTCAAACTGTAGGCT
>NC_135211.1:2890496-2917996 GCF_052324685.1 Brachyhypopomus gauderio | reverse complement strand
CCAGCGGTCTTGTTCCCCGGTGCTGACCCTCGTCTTTGCCGGAAGGGCCCGTTTTATAAAAAAAACTCCAGTAGTTCTGAAAGTGTGTGACGTTGCGCCCTGAAGGAGCGCCGGGCTGTGTGTGTGTGAACCGCCTCGCTCAGGCTTCTCACTGAGCTCTTATTTTGTCTTCTGTATAATGGATAAAAACACATGAGACTCGGTGAACTCTGGTGAACTACTGCTGTTTCGGTTCCTGCACACTGGCACTTTTGATTTTAAGTGATTCACTGGTGCCGCGGGGCGAGTTGGGGGGCGGGTCGAGTCAAACTGGAGCAGCGGGAATAATGTTAGCTGAACAGAATGTGCTGTAATTTACAAACGATGTGAATGCGCAGGCTAGCTCGCCAACCGCTCTTCAACCCACAAGGTTGTCCAGCCATCGCAGTCAGGAAAACATGTCATTTTGCCCTCTTTTAAGCCTCTTAACTCTCCTTTAACCCTCCTTTAACTCTACTTTAACTCTACTTTATCTCTACTTTAAACAGGCAGAATGTGAGGCAGATTACGAGGCAAAATATGAGGCAGAATTTAGTAGCTATTTTGTTTAGTAGATATTTTGTTTAGTAGCTATTTTGTTTAGTAGCTATTTTGCTACTAGAGAGTTTTGGTTGACTTCACGTGTTGACCTTGTGTGTAACCCTGCTCTCTCCACCAGCTCCAGAGTGTTATCCTGGAGGGCACCGGGTGCTGCGTGATCCGCACCGCAGCGTGGACTTCGACTCCACGGAGCTGCAGAACACGGCCATCCAGGACGTGATCTGCGACCACTCGCTGCCGGCCGGGTGGTACCGGTTCAGCGTCGGCAGCAGGTCCGCGGAGATGCCCACCCGCTGTGTGGAGGTGAGGGAGGCCGAGGTCACTAACCCGAGGTCATCCAGGGTCGTTGCCCTTTAACCCCCTGGTCTCTCCACTGTAACGTCCTGATTTAGTCTGGGATGCACCAGATTGAGCTGCACCTTAAGTTTTGCTTTGATGTGTCTCCAGTCTCCAGATTAGCTGCGTTTCTCTGTCCCTCTCTCTCCCTCTCTCCCTCTCTCCCTCTCTCTCTCTCTCTCTCTCTCTCTCTCTCTCCCTGTGTCCCCAGATGAACCGCTGTGGTACCCAGGCCCCGGTGTGGTTGTCTCTAAAGGACGCCCCTCTCCCACGGCCCGGCGAGTCGCGTCACATGACCGCTTGTGCCACCTGGCAGTTCTTCCATGCCAGTGCCAAGGACTGTTGTCTGTTCCGCATCCCCGTCACCGTACGCAACTGTGGCCACTTCCTCCTCTACTTCCTGCAGCCCACACAGGGATGTATGGGCTACTGTGCCCAAGGTAACTGTCCCTTATCTTCCTCATCTTCCTCATCTTCCTCATCTTCCTCATCTTCATCATCCCACCCATCTTTACATTGGCTTCACTAGATGTGTAACCAATACAATGTACAAACATTTTATGCAAAGAAAATGAAAATGTATTTATTTATTTACTAAAAGTGCTGTTATATTACCAAAAATAGGAGCAGAAAAAGAGGGAAAACAGGAAATGCACGAAGACTTGAAGTGGTTTCATCCATTTAAATAAGGAGAAGCCCAGTATAATCCTAGTTGATTTTCACAATCTTCACTTAAGTGTAACTATTAGCATAGCATACCATTCAACCAATCAGAAGTCAGCATTCACTTTGTACTGTGTTAGAAGTTCCCACCTGCCATTACAGTATGCATCGTGCGTCCAGTGTTGTGTGATGCTATGGCGTTTGAACAAGGCCGTCATGTTAATGTTAACGTCTTTGTCACGTAGGGCTACGCCCCCCTCTCTTAGCTGTCACTCCGGTCTCCCTGTTCCTCGTGTCTGTGTTGTTCCTTGCCCGTTGGTCCCGCCCTGCTTGTCTATTGCCCTGGTTTCCCTCTGTATGCCACGCCCGTGTTGTCAGTGTGATCAGCTGTGTCTTGTTAGTTTTGTGTACTTATAGTCCCTGTGTTTTTTAGCCCCTTTTCGGATATTCGTTCTGTTATGGATTCATGTGCCTTCAGTATTGTCTCTGTTGGTTTATTCTCTGTTCTGTGTTGCCCTGCCTTGTTTTGTTATCGGTCTGTTTCGTCATGCCCCTGTACTTGTCTAACCTGGATGGCTCTCCCGTTTTGACCCCTGCCTGTGACTACGACTTCAATTATGGAATGCCCTGTAATAAATCTCGCTCTTCTCAGCGTATGTGTCCGTCCCCTCGCTCAGCAGCGCGCTACGCATTACAGTCATGTTAATCCCCTAGCACGACCTGCACCGTCTCCTTCCAAGCTCAGCTGGGTTTACTGCTCCGCGCATGAAACGTGTGTGTAGCCTAAATCTAAAACCCAGCTTGTTGGAATCGGCGTCTGACTGGAACACTCACAAAGACGTCACAATAACGACGTGTGAATTGAGCTACTAGATGATTCGTAGCGCATTGAAGTTGACTCTATCCGACGTCCCAAGATCTGACGTAGGAGAGGTTGGTACAGAAGTTGGCCGTGATGGACACACTTCCCCTGGAACTGACAGATGAACCCTCCGTTGGTCCACAGTGCTACGTTATTTAACGTGCTACGTTATGTGCTCATTTTACACAGATATCTGCAGTGCTTCAGTTTCTGTAGTGTAGAAGACAACGTCTTTATAATGATCGATAGAGTCTGATTATTGATGGTCTGATTATTGTATCCATGCCTTTGTCAAGCTTTTGGTTGTATCTTTAATCTATGGAAAAGCTGAAAAGAAGCCGAAAAATCTACAGCAAGATTTATAGCAGCTTTGAAGAAAAGGTCTTCTAAATGAAGCTGTCAGCAGGTCTCGTTGATTCGAGCCCAATGGCATTTGCGATTGTCTGAGCAGGCTGCCGCTGTCTCAAAGACAGACTGAGATAGGTCAGGACTCTAGTTATCCAGTTTACTGTTTAATGTCAAGGCCTGTATTTTGAACACCATGAGATTCATCACCCAGCCTTGATGAGGATTAGAATAACATTTTTATTAGATCGATTTCTTTCAGGGTCTGTTGATGTCCCCAACCAAAAAACTATCTAAATTTGAGACTGAAAGAACAAGATAGAGAGAGAGAGAGAGATAGATAGATAGAGAGAGGGAGATTGGAAGAGAGAAACCCATGAAAACAAGAGCTTTGCTCTCACTATGTGATCAATATTTTTTCTCTCTCCCTCTTCTCATTCCTCTCCTTCTGCCTCGCTGTATTTATCTTTTCTCTTTTTCCAGTTGCAGGGCTTGACAGCAGGTCTGTAGATGCTGTCTGTATTCAGCCATGTGCTGGAGATATCAGAGGGTCTGTACATCTCCAGACTAGCATGAGAACAGGTCTGCTGCAGGGCCACGCCAGACTGCCCCTCCCATGTAGCTGCGTTTCATAGCTTTGGCAAACAAGCAAAACCGTTTGAGGGCCGGTGCCGCTCGTCACTGGTGCTGTGTGTTGCTCGGACAGCTTTTCTCTCCTAATGGCTACACTCCTGGATCTCAGCCAAATCCCCCCCCCCCACACACACACACACACACACACACACACACACACACACACTGTCGGACCACAGCCCAATCTGAATGGCGTGATTTCTTTCCCCTCCATTTCATGTCAAACTTCATTACCCATGTGCCCTTCTGCAGACAATAAGATGCTGCCATGCTGGTATACTCAAATTAGAAGATGATCACATTCTCTGAGCAGTAAAAAATATTGGAATATGTGCAACCTTTAAGAGAAGCTTGAGTTAATTTCTGATCTGTTTTTCTGATAGTCATTTCAGAGTTCACCCCAAAAGTGTGTCTGCACAATGAAGTGGAGCTCAACGGAGTATGCACAGGTAAGAACTCAAGTTGACTTAGATAGATTTATTTGTGGTATAATCTTGATGTAATAGACTCCAGTTCAAAGAGTCAATAGTTGTTTGTAAGAGTGAGTTAGTAAGGCTGTAAAATCTGCTTTCTCTCCAAGTATCTCCCGATAGATTGATTAGGCCCATATACAGTTTAAATGCTCCCAAAAGTGACTGGGCCCCTGATTTATTCCTCAGGATGCAAACAATGCTTTACAAAAAACACACACACACACACACACACACACACACACACACACACACACACACACACACACACACACACACACACACACACACACACACACACACACACACTCTTGGAGGCCCAAGCTATCCTTTTTTTGTTGATGGCATTTTTGTTGTCCAGCCCATTTCGTTTAACTACAATGGAATCTGAACTGCCTTTGAAGCACCAGCAAAGTGGAGCAGGGATGTGACTGCACACTCACACCCTGACCGCACACTCACGCCCTGACCACACACTCACGCCCTGACCGCACACTCACACCCTGACCGCACACTCACACCCTGACCGCACACTCACACCTTGACCACACACTCACACCCTGAGTGCACACTCACGCCCTGACCGCACACTCACACCCTGACCACACACTCACGCCCTGACCGCACACTCACACCCTGACCGCACACTCACACCCTGACCGCACACTCACACCTTGACCACACACTCACACCCTGAGTGCACACTCACGCCCTGACCACACACTCACACCCTGAGTGCACACTCACGCCCTGACCGCACACTCACACCCTGACCACACACTCACGCCCTGACCGCACACTCACACCCTGACCGCACACTCACACCCTGACCGCACACTCACACCTTGACCACACACTCACACCCTGAGTGCACACTCACGCCCTGACCGCACACTCACACCCTGACCGCACACTCACGCCCTGACCGCACACTCACACCCTGACCACACACTCACGCCCTGACCGCACACTCACACCCTGACCACACACTCACGCCCTGACCGCACACTCACGCTCGGACCGCACACTCACACTCTGACCGCACACTCACACCCTGACCGCACACTCACACCCTGACCGCACACTCACACCCTGACCGCACACTCACGCCCTGACCGCACACTCACACCCTGACCGCACACTCACGCCCTGACCGCACACTCACACCCTGACCGCACACTCACACCCTGACCCCACACTCACGCCCTGACCGCACACTCACACCCTGACCGCACACTCACACCCTGACCCCACACTCACGCCCTGACCGCACACTCACACCCTGACCGCACACTCACACCCTGAACACACACTCACACCCTGACCGCACACTCACACCCTGAACACACACTCACACCCTGACCACACACTCACACCCTGACCGCACACTCACACCCTGAACACACACTCACACCCTGAACACACACTCACACCCTGACCGCACACTCACACCCTGAACACACACTCACACCCTGACCACACACTCACACCCTGACCGCACACTCACACCCTGAACACACACTCACACCCTGACCCCACACTCACGCCCTGACCGCACACTCACACCCTGACCGCACACTCACACCCTGAACACACACTCACACCCTGACCACACACTCACACCCTGACCACACACTCACACCCTGAACACACACTCACACCCTGAACACACACTCACACCCTGAACACACACTCACACCCTGACCACACACTCACACCCTGACCACACACTCACACCCTGAACACACACTCACACCCTGAACACACACTCACACCCTGAACACACACTCACACCCTGAACACACACTCACACCCTGACCGCACACTCACACCCTGACCACACGCTCACTCCACTGTCTCCAGCCAGGCCCCCTCCACTGCCGGGCCGACCCCACCTGAGGGCAGACCTGCTGGGCAGTAGCGTGCAGCTGCGTTGCTCCTACTCGTCCAGCACCAGCCCCGCTGCTGCGAGTACTGCCCCCCTCCTGGCCTACTCCGTGGTGTGGGCACGCTACACCTCATCCAGCATGAAGGTGGAGGTGCGGAGAGACACAACCACTCAGCTAAACGCCCTCGTCGAGATGGACGGAGTTCACTTCAGACTGGGCGAGACGGTATGACCAAAACAAGACACTATAATTACATTGTATTGTATAACACTGTCCAATAGCACAAGATTGCTTAAAGGTTGTTGTGTGTCTGCCATTAGTAGTGGGATGAAGCATCAGCAAAGATCTCTGCAGGCATTCAATCGGGTCTGGACATGTGGATCAGTAAAGATTAGAGGAACTGGGACAGGTAGTGGATAAGCATGGGGTAGAGACAGAGGTAGGAGCAGAGTTTGGGATATCAATAAGACTGGTGTAAAGATAGACTAAGGGACAGGGTAGAGTTATAGATACAGATATGGTAGAGATACAGGTGGGGTAGTGAGAGGGTTAGTGTTGAGGGTGTTAGGGAGTGAGGTAGAGATAAGGGTAGGGGTAATGAGAGGGTTAGTGTTGAGGGTGTTAGGGACAGGGTAGAGATAAGGGTGGGGTAGTGAGAGGGTTAGTGTTGAGGGTGTTGGGGACAGGGTAGAGATAAGGGTGGGGTAGTGAGAGGGTTAGTGTTGAGGGTGTTGGGGACAGGGTAGAGATAAGGGTGGGGTAGTGAGAGGGTTAGTGTTGAGGGTGTTAGGGAGTGAGGTAGAGATAAGGGTGGGGTAGTGAGAGGGTTAGTGTTGAGGGTGTTAGAGACAGGGTAGAGATATGGGTGGGGTAGTGAGAGGGTTAGTGTTGAGGATGTTAGGGAGTGAGGTAGAGATAAGGGTGGGGTAGTGAGAGGGTTAGTGTTGAGGGTGTTGGGGACAGGGTAGAGATAAGGGTGGAGTAGTGAGAGGGTTAGTGTTGAGGGTGTTGGGGACAGGGTAGAGATAAGGGTGGGGTAGTGAGAGGGTTAGTGTTGAGGGTGTTAGGGAGTGAGGTAGAGATAAGGGTGGGGTAGTGAGAGGGTTAGTGTTGAGGGTGTTAGGGACAGGGTAGAGATAAGGGTAGGGTAGTGAGAGGGTTAGTGTTGAGGGTGTTAGGGAGTGAGGTAGAGATAAGGGTGGGGTAGTGAGAGGGTTAGTGTTGAGGGTGTTAGGGACAGGGTAGAGATAAGGGTGGGGTAGTGAGAGGGTTAGTGTTGAGGGTGTTGGGGACAGGGTAGAGATAAGGGTGGGGTAGTGAGAGGGTTAGTGTTGAGGGTGTTGGGGACAGGGTAGAGATAAGGGTGGGGTAGTGAGAGGGTTAGTGTTGAGGGTGTTAGGGAGTGAGGTAGAGATAAGGGTGGGGTAGTGAGAGGGTTAGTGTTGAGGGTGTTAGGGACAGGGTAGAGATAAGGGTGGGGTAGTGAGAGGGTTAGTGTTGAGGGTGTTGGGGACAGGGTAGAGATAAGGGTGGGGTAGTGAGAGGGTTAGTGTTGAGGGTGTTGGGGACAGGGTAGAGATAAGGGTGGGGTAGTGAGAGGGTTAGTGTTGAGGGTGTTAGGGAGTGAGGTAGAGATAAGGGTGGGGTAGTGAGAGGGTTAGTGTTGAGGGTGTTAGGGACAGGGTAGAGATATGGGTGGGGTAGTGAGAGGGTTAGTGTTGAGGATGTTAGGGAGTGAGGTAGAGATAAGGGTGGGGTAGTGAGAGGGTTAGTGTTGAGGGTGTTGGGGACAGGGTAGAGATAAGGGTGGAGTAGTGAGAGGGTTAGTGTTGAGGGTGTTGGGGACAGGGTAGAGATAAGGGTGGGGTAGTGAGAGGGTTAGTGTTGAGGGTGTTAGGGAGTGAGGTAGAGATAAGGGTGGGGTAGTGAGAGGGTTAGTGTTGAGGGTGTTGGGGACAGGGTAGAGATAAGGGTGGGGTAGTGAGAGGGTTAGTGTTGAGGATGTTAGGGAGTGAGGTAGAGATAAGGGTGGGGTAGTGAGAGGGTTAGTGTTGAGGGTGTTGGGGACAGGGTAGAGATAAGGGTGGGGTAGTGAGAGGGTTAGTGTTGAGGGTGTTGGGGACAGGGTAGAGATAAGGGTGGGGTAGTGAGAGGGTTAGTGTTGAGGGTGTTAGGGAGTGAGGTAGAGATAAGGGTGGGGTAGTGACAGGGTTAGTGTTGAGGGTGTTGGGGACAGGGTAGAGATAAGGGTGGGGTAGTGACAGGGTTAGTGTTGAGGGTGTTGGGGACAGGGTAGAGATAAGGGTGGGGTAGTGAGAGGGTTAGTGTTGAGGGTGTTAGGGAGTGAGGTAGAGATAAGGGTGGGGTAGTGAGAGGGTTAGTGTTGAGGGTGTTGGGGACAGGGTAGAGATAAGGGTGGGGTAGTGACAGGGTTAGTGTTGAGGGTGTTGGGGACAGGGTAGAGATAAGGGTGGGGTAGTGAGAGGGTTAGTGTTGAGGGTGTTGGGGACAGGGTAGAGATAAGGGTGGGGTAGTGAGAGGGTTAGTGTTGAGGGTGTTAGGGACAGGGTAGAGATAAGGGTGGGGTAGTGAGAGGGTTAGTGTTGAGGGTGTTGGGGACAGGGTGAAGATAAGGGTGGGGTAGTGAGAGGGTTAGTGTTGAGGGTGTTGGGGACAGGGTAGAGATAAGGGTGGGGTAGTGACAGGGTTAGTGTTGAGGGTGATGGGGACAGGGTAGAGATAAGGGTGGGGTAGTGAGAGGGTTAGTGTTGAGGGTGTTGGGGACAGGGTAGAGATAAGGGTGGGGTAGTGAGAGGGTTAGTGTTGAGGGTGTTGGGGACAGGGTAGAGATAAGGGTGGGGTAGTGAGAGGGTTAGTGTTGAGGGTGTTGGGGACAGGGTAGAGATAAGGGTGGGGTAGTGACAGGGTTAGTGTTGAGGGTGTTGGGGACAGGGTTGAGATAAGGGTGGGGTAGTGACAGGGTTAGTGTTGAGGGTGTTAGGGAGTGAGGTAGAGATAAGGGTGGGGTAGTGAGAGGGTTAGTGTTGAGGGTGTTGGGGACAGGGTTGAGATAAGGGTGGGGTAGTGAGAGGGTTAGTGTTGAGGGTGTTGGGGACAGGGTAGAGATAAGGGTGGGGTAGTGAGAGGGTTAGTGTTGAGGGTGTTGGGGACAGGGTAGAGATAAGGGTGGGGTAGTGAGAGGGTTAGTGTTGAGGGTGTTGGGGACAGGGTAGAGATAAGGGTGGGGTAGTGAGAGGGTTAGTGTTGAGGGTGTTGGGGACAGGGTAGAGATAAGGGTGGGTAGTGACAGGGTTAGTGTTGAGGGTGTTGGGGACAGGGTAGAGATAAGGGTGGGGTAGTGACAGGGTTAGTGTTGAGGGTGTTGGGGACAGGGTTGAGATAAGGGTGGGGTAGTGACAGGGTTAGTGTTGAGGGTGTTGGGGACAGGGTAGAGATAAGGGTGGGGTAGTGAGAGGGTTAGTGTTGAGGGTGTTGGGGACAGGGTAGAGATAAGGGTGGGGTAGTGAGAGGGTTAGTGTTGAGGGTGTTGGGGACAGGGTAGAGATAAGGGTGGGGTAGTGAGAGGGTTAGTGTTGAGGGTGTTGGGGACAGGGTAGAGATAAGGGTGGGGTAGTGAGAGGGTTAGTGTTGAGGGTGTTAGGGACAGGGTAGAGATAAGGGTGGGGTAGTGAGAGGGTTAGTGTTGAGGGTGTTAGGGACAGGGTAGAGATAAGGGTAGGGTAGTGAGAGGGTTAGTGTTGAGGGTGTTAGGGAGTGAGGTAGAGATAAGGGTGGGGTAGTGAGAGGGTTAGTGTTGAGGGTGTTAGGGACAGGGTAGAGATAAGGGTGGGGTAGTGAGAGGGTTAGTGTTGAGGGTGTTGGGGACAGGGTAGAGATAAGGGTGGGGTAGTGAGAGGGTTAGTGTTGAGGGTGTTGGGGACAGGGTAGAGATAAGGGTGGGGTAGTGAGAGGGTTAGTGTTGAGGGTGTTAGGGACAGGGTAGAGATATGGGTGGGGTAGTGAGAGGGTTAGTGTTGAGGATGTTAGGGAGTGAGGTAGAGATAAGGGTGGGGTAGTGAGAGGGTTAGTGTTGAGGGTGTTGGGGACAGGGTAGAGATAAGGGTGGAGTAGTGAGAGGGTTAGTGTTGAGGGTGTTGGGGACAGGGTAGAGATAAGGGTGGGGTAGTGAGAGGGTTAGTGTTGAGGGTGTTAGGGAGTGAGGTAGAGATAAGGGTGGGGTAGTGAGAGGGTTAGTGTTGAGGGTGTTGGGGACAGGGTAGAGATAAGGGTGGGGTAGTGAGAGGGTTAGTGTTGAGGGTGTTAGGGACAGGGTAGAGATAAGGGTGGGGTAGTGAGAGGGTTAGTGTTGAGGGTGTTAGGGAGTGAGGTAGAGATAAGGGTGGGGTAGTGAGAGGGTTAGTGTTGAGGGTGTTGGGGACAGGGTAGAGATAAGGGTGGGGTAGTGACAGGGTTAGTGTTGAGGGTGTTGGGGACAGGGTAGAGATAAGGGTGGGGTAGTGACAGGGTTAGTGTTGAGGGTGTTGGGGACAGGGTAGAGATAAGGGTGGGGTAGTGAGAGGGTTAGTGTTGAGGGTGTTGGGGACAGGGTAGAGATAAGGGTGGGGTAGTGAGAGGGTTAGTGTTGAGGGTGTTAGGGACAGGGTAGAGATAAGGGTGGGGTAGTGAGAGGGTTAGTGTTGATGGTGTTGGGGACAGGGTAGAGATAAGGGTGGGGTAGTGAGAGGGTTAGTGTTGAGGGTGTTGGGGACAGGGTAGAGATAAGGGTGGGGTAGTGACAGGGTTAGTGTTGAGGGTGATGGGGACAGGGTAGAGATAAGGGTGGGGTAGTGAGAGGGTTAGTGTTGAGGGTGTTGGGGACAGGGTAGAGATAAGGGTGGGGTAGTGAGAGGGTTAGTGTTGAGGGTGTTGGGGACAGGGTAGAGATAAGGGTGGGGTAGTGAGAGGGTTAGTGTTGAGGGTGTTGGGGACAGGGTAGAGATAAGGGTGGGGTAGTGACAGGGTTAGTGTTGAGGGTGTTGGGGACAGGGTAGAGATAAGGGTGGGGTAGTGAGAGGGTTAGTGTTGAGGGTGTTAGGGAGTGAGGTAGAGATAAGGGTGGGGTAGTGAGAGGGTTAGTGTTGAGGGTGTTGGGGACAGGGTAGAGATAAGGGTGGGGTAGTGACAGGGTTAGTGTTGAGGGTGTTGGGGACAGGGTAGAGATAAGGGTGGGGTAGTGACAGGGTTAGTGTTGAGGGTGTTGGGGACAGGGTAGAGATAAGGGTGGGGTAGTGAGAGGGTTAGTGTTGAGGGTGTTGGGGACAGGGTAGAGATAAGGGTGGGGTAGTGAGAGGGTTAGTGTTGAGGGTGTTAGGGACAGGGTAGAGATAAGGGTGGGGTAGTGAGAGGGTTAGTGTTGATGGTGTTGGGGACAGGGTAGAGATAAGGGTGGGGTAGTGAGAGGGTTAGTGTTGAGGGTGTTGGGGACAGGGTAGAGATAAGGGTGGGGTAGTGACAGGGTTAGTGTTGAGGGTGATGGGGACAGGGTAGAGATAAGGGTGGGGTAGTGAGAGGGTTAGTGTTGAGGGTGTTGGGGACAGGGTAGAGATAAGGGTGGGGTAGTGAGAGGGTTAGTGTTGAGGGTGTTGGGGACAGGGTAGAGATAAGGGTGGGGTAGTGAGAGGGTTAGTGTTGAGGGTGTTGGGGACAGGGTAGAGATAAGGGTGGGGTAGTGACAGGGTTAGTGTTGAGGGTGTTGGGGACAGGGTTGAGATAAGGGTGGGGTAGTGACAGGGTTAGTGTTGAGGGTGTTAGGGAGTGAGGTAGAGATAAGGGTGGGGTAGTGAGAGGGTTAGTGTTGAGGGTGTTGGGGACAGGGTTGAGATAAGGGTGGGGTAGTGAGAGGGTTAGTGTTGAGGGTGTTGGGGACAGGGTAGAGATAAGGGTGGGGTAGTGAGAGGGTTAGTGTTGAGGGTGTTGGGGACAGGGTAGAGATAAGGGTGGGGTAGTGAGAGGGTTAGTGTTGAGGGTGTTGGGGACAGGGTAGAGATAAGGGTGGGGTAGTGAGAGGGTTAGTGTTGAGGGTGTTGGGGACAGGGTAGAGATAAGGGTGGGTAGTGACAGGGTTAGTGTTGAGGGTGTTGGGGACAGGGTAGAGATAAGGGTGGGGTAGTGACAGGGTTAGTGTTGAGGGTGTTGGGGACAGGGTTGAGATAAGGGTGGGGTAGTGACAGGGTTAGTGTTGAGGGTGTTGGGGACAGGGTAGAGATAAGGGTGGGGTAGTGAGAGGGTTAGTGTTGAGGGTGTTGGGGACAGGGTAGAGATAAGGGTGGGGTAGTGAGAGGGTTAGTGTTGAGAGTGTTAGGGACAGGGTAGAGATAAGGGTGGGGTAGTGACAGGGTTAGTGTTGAGGGTGTTGGGGACAGGGTAGAGATAAGGGTGGGGTAGTGAGAGGGTTAGTGTTGAGGGTGTTGGGGACAGGGTAGAGATAAGGGTGGGGTAGTGACAGGGTTAGTGTTGAGGGTGTTGGGGACAGGGTAGAGATAAGGGTGGGGTAGTGACAGGGTTAGTGTTGAGGGTGTTGGGGACAGGGTTGAGATAAGGGTGGGGTAGTGACAGGGTTAGTGTTGAGGGATCGTGATGATGGTGATAGATAGTGATAGTGGTGATAGAGGTAAAGTGTCCCAGCATGTCACAGAATGTGCGGTTGATGGATAAAACACACTGGGACTGGAAACCTCATGGATAATTTACTGGAAAAAAACAAAGTGCTGGAAAGCAGGATGTCAGAAGAAAAACAAGTTAGCCAAATTTACTTTACATTGTGTTGGCTTTGAAAACTTTTAATATCAATTTGGACTCTAGTTGGCATTCAGACTCTAGTTGGACTATTCTGGCCTAAATAATCTCAGCACTATCATTAGTCATGACCAACTTGGTTCTCAATGCACTTGATGTTTCTTTGAGAATCTTTATCTCCTTTGAACACTCTAAGGCGATGCCTGAACCCTCTGCTCCCACAAGGCCAAGTTTGGAGGAGGAAGTGGGTGTAGACATGGGGTTTAACACTAATCCCCTGTGACCTTTGCCAAGAGTTCAACCTCTGTTCAAAAGGGAACTCGTTTAGACAGCAGGACAGACCAAACAAGTCCAAAGTAAACAGAGCTGATGGTCCGACCCACAGCTCATAATATCAGCCCCATTTTTTCTAATCTTTGAGAGAGGAGGTTCTGGAGTTTGCCTTGCACTCTGCACAATGTATAAATGTTGGACCTGATAATGTTTTATTCTGAACGAGTTCTCAGAACATGCACAGAGTGCAAAAAACCTTCTACAAAACCTTTTGCTAATATTGCAGAATTCCCACAAAGATTCATTTATCCTGAATAATAGACACGCTTGAGAAATTATAGAGAGGACTACATAATCTCACAGAGGTCTCATTAAATTTGATTACTCTGTGTTAGTACTCTGGTATTGAGTGGGAAGCAGATGAACGTGTGTGTGTGTGTGTGTGTGTGTGTGTGTGTGTGTGTGTGTGTGTGTGTGTGTGTGTGTATGTTCGCTGGTTTGCACATGCTCTGCTAGTGCTGTAAAGTGTGTGTTATTGAGTTCTTGAAGCTCAGGGAGACTGTGAATGTGTCCAGGCCTAATCTAGGCCACGAGGTCACCTGAAATGTGCCACAGCTGGGCAAACACAAACACACACAGAACTGTGCATACACTATCATTGTTCGTTAGTATTGTTTTGTCTCTGTGATCCAGCATATTGCAGATCAAATGATGGCACGCAGGTAACACTCAGAATGTCTGCTACATCTCAAGATCATTTACATCTTCACCAAAAGAACCAGGATGGCTGGCAGCTCAGATGTCTCTGAACTGCAGTCTTCACCTCACACTGTAGTACAGACGCCAAGAAGGTTTCACTGCAGTTCCTTAGTGACTGCACTCTGTATACAGCATTAGTGGGGCTCTTCATATAAGCACTTATATAGAGGGCAGTACATTACACACACACACTCCTTCCTTAACACACTTCTGGGCGACTGACATTTTATTAGCTTCAGACGCTGCTGTGAGTCGTTCTGTCCGCCCTGCCGGGCACCTTTTCTGCATGCGTTAATCATCTCTCCGCTATGATTTAGCCTCCGCTTTGTGCTGGTCCAATCACGCGAGATGACTGTGGTTTGATTGACAGTACTCCTGCAGTGTGTCCACGTACCTGAGGAACTCCTCCAGTGTCCAGTCTGCACCCAGAGAAAGTGTGGGGTTCTTCGCTGGAATTAAGGTATGTCATGCTTCAGCAGTTTACACACTGGGAACTCAGTATCTTTACATACAAACAGAAAACACAGGAAATATGTACACAACATTTTAGGAAACTAAATAGCCCCCACAAGAAAAAGTCAGTATTGAGCGTCAGCGTTGACCTCCCTTGGTATTCAACACGTCCTGAACTGTTTTGGAGAGACTATCCTTAAGTTTAAGTCATCCTCTTGTATCTACCACGCTTATGTCAGCACGTCCCAGAGTTCATCTTTTGATTTAGAACGTCTTTTCCTGCTACTGCTCAAGTGTAAGGGGAGGTCATCTCAATACTGTAACCTAAAGAAGCAGTTTTTTTATATGCCTTTAATATTTCTAGTTATAGTCTAATGACAGTTCTGAGAAATAATTGAATCTGATGATTATGATTATGATTATTTCTCATATATATGTATCATTTTGCTGCTGTCTACATTTACACAATTACTGTAAACAATGAAACTTAAATCATGTAGTCTTGTCTTTCACGTAAAACAGGTAGTGATATTCTATCATTTTGTATGTTCTATGGCTTTTTTCGCCCATATTTCCAGTTTGTTCCCGACGTACTGCACATCCGTGAGGACGGTAGAGAACACTCGCTGGCGGTACACAGCACCGTACCGATACCCTGCTACGGATCAGGACCGGGCCGGCACTGCAGTCTGGCCTTAGCGCTCCGCGTCCGCGAGGCTGGTGCGTGTGATTCTGTATTTTTAAAGGTGTACAAGCCCACATAACAACACATGTGGCGATTTGCCAATCGAGCAACATGTCCGCTGATTGAAATTGGTCATCATTGTGCGTATGACTGATTTTATGAGACATATACGCAGGATTCACATCTTTCGGATAGGTAGCAAATGTTCCAGTATACAATTACATGTTGGGCATTTGGCAGAGCCACTTACAAAAACGCTTTACACTCACATATCATTATGTCTTGTAAGGAAAGGCCGTGCCAAGTCTTTGCCCTCCATGTTGGCAGGCGTGAGCTGCACAATGAACCAGGCGTGTTACTGAGGGCACACAGAGGCCACAATCATACACATTTCAGAATTTGGCAAATATAATAGCCTTATTTATGAACGAGTAACATATACTTGCTGTAAAATGTACTAGACACATGAAGCATACCTGATAGAAAACATTCTAAAGCATAAAAATTGTTTTTTTAGAAGTGCAGATTTAGCTTTTTCTGCCCTCCACAATTTAGTCTGTTCTTCTTGTTTTGTTAGATTACTGTTTAGAAGAAGAAAAAGTGTGTGTGTGTGTGTGTGTGTGTGTGTGTGTGTGTGTGTGTGTGTGTGTGTGTGTGTGTGTGTGTGTGTGTGTGTGTGTGTGTGTGTGTGTTAATAATTCTTGCCCCATTTTTCCTGCTTTTACATGCACATTTTTATATTTAAGTAAACAATTGTTCTGTTCTTTGCATTTTTTGGCTTTTTTACCACAGTATGCAGGGTTTGTTCGACTATTCGACTAGACCTACAGTGGGCTTCTGAAAGGGCTGCTAAGTTTAATGTATACCCAAATATCTCACGTAATGTAGCTGAGTTAAAAATGCAAACACAATTCACTCACTGTGAACTTTCAGATGGTGTAACAGCAGCAGGTCCAAACGTCGCTGTGTCCTCCTGTCTGCTGGACCTCGTCTCCCAGAAGTGCCACGATGGCGTTTGTGCGCACGCTAACGTCACCCTCACCGCAGTAACGGATTTCACTCGCGACGGAAACCGAGCCAGCCTTCTGAGTGTGCAGCCCACCGGGGGCAGCCCGCGACTCTGGAGGGGATACACTCCCACACCCATGAAGGTCAGTACTATTCACATTACAGGCTTAAACAAAGAGAGATGAGCTAACGTGATATCGCCACTTGATCTCTCAAAGAATTAGTGAGATTTTCACTGAGTGACAGTAATTTCACTCAGTATTTCAGTTTCGATGCTAATTACATCAAAACTAATACTTAAAGATTGTTTGCTTTCAAACTTCCTATGGCCAAATCACAAGTAATTTTCACAAGTATTGGTCATGCAAATAATACTTTTATTATATACAGTAAACAAACAAATCTATGTCTAACAGCAAATTAATGTGTGATCATATAGGACAGGCTAGAAATGGGAATTTCAGGATCGATTTAATTGTAGTGTGGCTGTAATGTGATGTAACCTAGACCGACTTGTCTTGTCCATTTTAGCTCATCTTCAGCCTTTCATTTTGCCTTGAAGCAGCCTAATTACTTTCACAATTATATCTGGGAGTAGCACTCTGTAATAAAACACATATGGGGGAAATGTTAGCTATGTTGTTAGACAACACACACACACACACACACACACACACACACACACACACACACACACACACACACACACATGCTTTGTCAGTCTAATCACTTGTCTGTTGTAAGTGGCCCCCAGACCACCATCTGTGTTTGGAGTAAACAGGAGAGCCTCTCTGTTTGCAGTAGTGCGGCCTTTAATCATGTCGTGTCTGGCCTTGTGATCACTCTGCTAGTTTTCCTTAGCAAAGCTGATGTGTTTTACATTGTCCCAGTACTTCTGTTTATCTCCAAACACCACAGACTACCTTTAAACACCTGAACTTGACCACTCCTGCAGATGCTCTATACATTGTCTTTTCTATACGTTTTCTGTACTTGACAAAATAAGAGCGTTTATCTGTGGGAGCTTGTTGGAGATATGGGATCTGCTGGTCTGTTGTACGCTGGTAGTGGTGTATTGTTGGAGATATGGGATCTGCTGGTCTGTTATACGCTGGTAGTGGTGTATTGTTGGAGATATGGGATCTGCTGGTCTGTTATACGCTGGTAGTGGTGTATTGTTGGAGATATGGGATCTGCTGGTCTGTTATATGCTGGTAGTGGTGTATTGTTGGAGATATGGGATCTGCTGGTCTGTTGTATGCTGGTAGTGGTGTATTGTTGGAGATATGGGATCTGCTGGTCTGTTGTATGCTGGTGGTGGTGTATTGTTGGAGATATGGGATCTGCTGGTCTGTTATACGCTGGTAGTGGTGTATTGTTGGAGATATGGGATCTGCTGGTCTGTTATATGCTGGTAGTGGTGTATTGTTGGAGATATGGGATCTGCTGGTCTGTTGTATGCTGGTAGTGGTGTATTGTTGGAGATATGGGATCTGCTGGTCTGTTGTATGCTGGTGGTGGTGTATTGTTGGAGATATGGGATCTGCTGGTCTGTTGTATGCTGGTAGTGGTGTATTGTTGGAGATATGGGATCTGCTGGTCTGTTATATGCTGGTAGTGGTGTATTGTTGGAGATATGGGATCTGCTGGTCTGTTATATGCTGGTAATGGTGTATTGTTGGAGATATGGGATCTGCTGGTCTGTTGTACGCTGGTAATGGTGTATTGTTGGAGATATGGGATCTGCTGGTCTGTTATACGCTGGTAATGGTGTATTGTTGGAGATATGGGATCTCCTGGTCTGTTATATGCTGGTAATGGTGTATTGTTGGAGATATGGGATCTGCTGGTCTGTTGTATGCTGGTAGTGGTGTATTGTTGGAGATATGGGATCTGCTGGTCTGTTATATGCTGGTAGTGGTGTATTGTTGGAGATATGGGATCTGCTGGTCTGTTATATGCTGGTAGTGGTGTATTGTTGGAGATATGGGATCTGCTGGTCTGTTGTACGCTGGTAGTGGTGTATTGTTGGAGATATGGGATCTGCTGGTCTGTTGTACGCTGGTAATGGTGTATTGTCCTGTACACTGACAGTGTCTCAAAACTCCACCGCTAATCTGTTTAGCTATAATGCTTTATACCTCTACTGACCTCTCATATTCTTATGGTGCTAAATTTGCCACTTCCAGTTAAACGGAGATGTTCTGAGATGATGTTTTTCTCTGTCTCTCAGGTCATGGTTCAGGATGTCCCCACCAGCACCTGTTACTCCCTCACCGATCCACACATGCTCACCTTCGATGGCAGGTAACAAGGCCTCTGGGACACTGGGAGCTAGAGGCACGCCGACTGGACTTCTCCAACATGGCCCCTCCCCTCAAATATGGCCCCTCCTCTCCAACACAGCTCCGCCTTTTCAACATGCCCCCTCCTCTCCAACCCAGCCCCGCCTTTCCAACACAGCCCCTCCTCTCCAACACAGCTCCGCCTCTCCAACACAACCCCTCCTCTCCAACACAGCTCCGCCTCTCCAACACAACCCCTCCTCTCCAACCCAGCCCCGCCTTTCCAACACAGCCTCTCCTCTCCAACATGGCCCCTCCTCTCCAACACAGCCCCTCCTCTCCAACACAACCCCTCCTCTCCAACACGACCCCTCCTCTACATGGCCCCGCCTCTTCAACACGACCCCTCCTCTACATGGCTCCGCCTCTCCAACACGACCCCTCCTCTCCAACACAGCTCCGCCTCTCCAACACGACCCCTCCTCTCCAACACAGCTCCGCCTCTCCAACCCAGCCCTGCCTCTCCAACATGGCCCCGCCTTTCCAACACAGCCCCTTCTCTCCAACACGACCCCTCCTCTACATGGCCCCGCCTCTCCAACACGACCCCTCCTCTACATGGCCCCGCCTCTCCAACACGACCCCTCCTCTCACTCACCTTACCCAAGTTTACTTTACGAAAGTCACAGTTGTTTGTTTTCTATACCTCTGTATGATTCTGCACCCTCACACGTGCTCAGATGTAGAAGGTCACTCTGTCTTATAAGGTGTGAATGGTTGTTTACCCCTGTGCAGAACTCTATGTTCTTTGCTTTGGCACAGAAGGAGCGATCTTTAGGAAAACATATGGGATGTGTCCTCATTAATACCCGTGTCCTTGTTCTGGTCTCTGATCTCAGCATTCTCCTCTGCAGAGTGAGACGCGTGGTTCACCTCACCTGCACACGACATCAAACCCACATTATTATCTATTACATTATGCATTGTTCATTTTTTTGCCCCCAACACTTAAAACTGTTTTAATTGAAGCACCCTACATAGGCTGGATTTCAGATTCATTATGAGCATGACATTTCTCTCTCTCCCTCTCTCTCTCTCTCTCTCTCTCTCTCTCTCTCTCTCTCCCCTACTCCACCCCCATTGCCATCACACTGATGTAGTCCTTGGAGAGGCCATATTCAAAAAACCCCTAATGTCTATTAAACTACTTTTAAAGGTCAACTATAAAGAGAGCACTGTACCTCTGTTACATAGCCACAGACACCATCTACACACCATAATGACTGTTTGGCTAGATCGAACAGAGTTTGAGCTTATTTTTCATAACCTTTAAAATTCACAAAGGTTACATGAAAAACACTTAGATGTTTTAATGTTGGTATTAGTTGGCTAGTGCACTTAAGAGCCCCTTGTTCTGACTGCTGAATATCTTCATTAGCTCCTAAGTAGTTTGGGACTTATGAAGATTTGTATTGTGTAAGCTCCACATGTTCATAAACACTGATTATTTATGGAAGGCAAAGTTATGCGATCATTTTCACATTCTGATCTAAACCAGGCGATATCCAGGGACCACAGTGTATTACTGTGAACAGGATTCATAGAAATAAGATAATGATAGCATTATAAGTTTATGGGTCCATCAGTCTTAGGGACCTGTAAACCTAATCACCCAGTATGCTTTTTCCTGCTAATATGATGGTGCTATAAAACAAGTCCCTACTGTGCGTGTTAATGTGAAGATGTCTCTGTGTCCCTGTCCCCTCCAGACACTTTGATAACCAGCAGACGGGGACGTTTGTGCTGTGTAGGAGCGTTCACCGTGCCTTCGAGGTTCACGCTCGCCAGTGGGACTGCGGCAGTCGCCACTACCCCGTCTCCTGCACCTGCGGAGTGGCAGCGCGAGAGGGCAACCAGGTCGTGACCTTCGACATGTGCAGGGGCCAGCTGCAGGAGACACGCCCCCAGCTGTCAATCAAGAATCTGGGACCTCCCTCAGCCAATGAGGTTAAGATTTACGAGGCACATCAGGGTAAAAAAATGACGGTATGTCTTACATTTAATTAATGAATGAATCATGAGTTTAACATCAGCTCGGTGTTTTATTAGCACCTTGTACACCACCACTGATCCTGTGTGTCACAAACCTTGTGTGACAGTCACTGCAAACTCTTGTTATGAATGCCAAACTGTTTGTTAATGGTACATGTCAGACCACTAGAGTTACATCACCATACTCTACCTACAACATGATCTCTGGGCCTTATGGTCTTGTCAATGAGAAAAATTGTGTCTCATTCTGATATGAGATCTGATATGAGATTTACATTTGCTACAAGTACGCTAACGCTAGTACACATTGGACCCATGTCATAACCCTAGCAGGCTCACTCTTATTGCAATTTATTCACTCGTATATTTCATTTATGCTTTTCAAATTTCACTTTTTATCAAGCCAGCTTCTATTCATCTAGTGGTCATTAGATAACTGTTATAACACAGACTATGCCACATTTAGCAAACCTTGTCCCTCCGATACGATACCTCTCACCTTCTGTTCATAGCTTGATTTAACAAGCTCTACAAGGTGCAGTGCAACTCAAACCAGGTCAGAAAGCGGTTTGCGGTTCTTTTAATACTGGTCACTCTTGAAAAGAGCCAACAATGTCTCCAGGGACGTCGGGACTCTACAGCTTCACGCTGGCATCATGGACAGCAGCTTTAACAAGGATGTTGCAGAATTCCTTAAGATTTTGACTCCTTAACAATCTTGTAATTCTGAGTATCTACTGACTTTTAGAAGAAAGAAGTTCATAGGGGCCTAAAAATACATCACAAAACTGGCTTTCACATATGTTACAACAAGCCCATTTCACAATCCCAGAACACTACTGCATGTTTACATGTGGAATCCTATTTCACCAGATGTTTGTAATATTTAACATTAAACCCTTTAATGTGTAAATTTCACAACTCCTAATTTCACTATAGACCTCAGCAGGAAGTCCCAGGAGACATTAATCTTCAGCCCTTCTTTGGAAGTTCACATATTAATTGTCTCCCTGGGATTTTTTCCAGGAGGTAAACACAGATCTTGTGTGTTTGGAAGTGAGGGCTTTCATCCACTTTTAAATGCGGTTCGACTGCAACTGTCAAACCCGTGAATTAATCTCTGGATGCCAGGTCTCCGGGATTAGATAGATTAGATTAAAATAACTGAGCTGAGCTGAAACTAAACTGCACCCCTGGTACTAGCACTAGCATGAATGAAGTCTCTGTGATTGATATTTCCTACAGCTGGCTGATTTAGCTGAGTCAGGGTCTTATGGAGTAGTTCTTTTACTGGGCTGTTTTATGGTTTTAGTTAAACCTTTTTTCACTGTTGGCAGGAAAACTGATAGGTGAATGAAATATATCATTACAACCTACTTTGGAAAATTATGCAGCAATTTTTTTCATATGCACATATTAATAATTAAATGGAGGACAATGTGCTACATTCTTGAGTGGTTACATCACCTCTTTCTTTTAAATTATAAGATCTTGTTTAACTCATCACTAAATTACAGCAAAGCCATAAAGGAAGTAGTGGACTCGTTAAACAAAGGTGCTTCTTTAAATGATCACACATCCAAATGTGATCCACTGAGCTGAGGATTTTACATAACGCATCCCAAAAGACGTGTGATATTCCTGGCCCAGGGCGTCCTGCAGCGTCACAAAACGAAGCATCCTGGTTCTGACCAGCCCCTGTAAACACGTCTCACCTGCAGATACAGTTCCCCTCCGGGGCGTTCGTGAGAGCGGACGTGGGCGACTGGGGCATGAGTGTGTCCGTACGCGTTCCCAGCCAGGACTTCAACAGCACACGAGGCCTGTGTGGCACCTTTGACAGAAACGTTCAGAATGACCTCCACAGTCCCGACGGCACTTCCTACCAGAGCGGAGAACTGGACCTGTTCATACGGGACTGGAGGTACAACAGGCAGGACGGGCATGTTACTGTTTTCTCTGTGGTATCATTATGAAAACAATGCATTTGTGTATTAGTGAGGAATTCCAGCAATGGCTTGATTGCAAATATTTCAGAGAGCTTTGTAAACACATGCATGTTTTACACTATCTTACACTATCACTATGGTATTTTTTTGTATATAATATTGACCATGACCTAATGTAATATTGTGCACTACACAAGGTCTCCCTTTATTGTCACAGTCCTAAAGGTGACAGAGTTGAGAGAGCCATTAAGATTCAGATTTGTTTTTTATCTTCTTGTAACCTTGACTTTTTTTCTGAGGGAAAAAAGAACAGAGTTGTGGGGGAGGGTTGTGGGGGCTGGGGGGGGGGGGGGTAGTCGGAGTGAATGGCTAACCTTTCTCAAATCCTAAATCCTCTCTAGATTGCATGTCTTGGGGACTTAATTCAGAAGGCTAATGCGAGAGCTCATTTCTGAAGGCCATATTTCTCCTTTATTGCGCTGCATCAGGGTTGCACCTGGGGAGAGCCTGTTTGACCACACCCCCCTCGCTGAGGCTGGAGCGTCCAAGCCATTTTTCTGCGCCTGCGAAGGTGGAGATGGCTCCGCCCTTAGGTCCGGCCTTGGCTCCACCCCTGACTCTCAGAAGGACCCTGGAGCTGCGTTTGAGCCTCGTCCTGGTCCCCGCTGTCTCTCCCACAGCCACGTTGACCACACCTCCCTCTTCCCCTCCAGAGATGCCACCTCTGAGCATAAGGCCCACGCCCATCTGGCTACCACACTGTTGGGGGAGGAGCTCCAGGCAGAGGAGCTGTTTGAACTCACAGCCACTCCATCCAGACAGATTGCACCCGCTCCACCCGCCCCACCCGCCCCAGCTCTCAGACCCAGGAGACAAAGTCCTCTCGCCCTACAGCCGGAACAAACCCTCTGGAATCTGACCAACATCAACCTGGAGCGCTTGTCTTACTTCTTCCCAGACGACCACCTGTCCCCCCGGCGGACGGGCGTCCACGCCTCCTGGCCCACGCCCAGCGGCCTCACCTCGGCCCGGGCTCTGGAGCTGTGCCGTGGCGCCCTGCTGGGCTCTGCCGTGGGCACGGCCTGCACCCACCTCCTGGGCCGGAGGCTTGAGGAGGCCGTGGGCCTGTGTGTCCTGGACCTGCAGCTGAAGGACGACCTGTCCTGGGAGGACGCGCTGCTGCCCTTCCTGGAGAACGAGTGTGAGCGGCGGTGGCTGGAGCTCCGCCCACAGCTCCGCCCACAGCGCCCGTCCACAGCGACCACGCCAGATGTGCCCACGGTGCTGCGGTGTCCCAACATGTGCAGCGGCCACGGCCAGTGTGAGGACCGGGGATGCCGATGCCATCCAGGATACGGTCGCCATGACTGCAGCATCACCGTCAGTAAGTCTTCTTTACCCAGACTACCACAGCAGCACTGCGTTCCCAATCAGCCTAGCATCAGTGCCTCCAAAACCAGGGAGTCTGCAGGGAGTCCCGGCCTTGCCAAACAAGCTCTTCCATCTAATTACAGCCCAGGCAAACAGCTAATTAAAGGGTCTGCTGATTGTAAGACCGGTTGAAGCAGGTTTGTTTTAGCCGGACCTGAGCCCCTGCAGGGGGCCTTCTGGGTTTCAGCGTTTCAGATTTACAGCCAGATGAAACCAGCATGAGCCAGTAATGTCCCCCTTTCAAAGAGTCTTCAGTACAAACAGCGTAGAGCAAATCTGAACTATAATGAGACGTGCAGCTCGGCCTAGCCAACGAGGCCATTGGGTTTTAAGTCTGATCTCAATCCCATGGAACTTGACTGCATTTGTGTTTTTCTCTGCTTTATCGAACCATCTGAGATAATGACCTCAGTTGCACACGGGCCCAGTGATCAGAAATTGGTCTCCTCCTATATCATACCCTAGTCTTTACGTTTGACCACACCCGTGTAGATGATCCGTGGGCCTGCGTCAGGAGCGTCTCTGCTGGCCAGCTGTGGGGTTTGGGAAGGTCACGGCTGAAGCAAAGCACGATGGACCACCTGGTATTGCACCTCCTGGCGCTCCGTCTCATCTAGTGCACCGCGTTTCATGATTTGTGGCCCTCTCCATTTTTATTTTCTGTTCGGTTTCTGTTCTGTTTGGGTTTTGACGTTTTTTCTCAGTCTCGTCTGAAAGAGGGAGGATATGTGTGAGATCCCTGGGTGTCACTGCTCTTTCGAGTGAGAGCTTCCTGTCAGCACTCTTCCCCAAGATGAAGCCCTCACCCCGGATCCCAGCCCTGAACACCGAGCAATGAATTACAAAAGCATGACTTGCTCCCTTAACGCAGGGCGCTCACTCCAAATGTATATCTTTCTGCGATTGATTACAAAGCCTAGTTTTCCCAGCATTCCCGGTAGCAGAAGCAGGTTTAATTAAACAGGAGAAGGGAACCCTCACTTTGCAGCTGTTTCTCACAGATGGTACGCAAGATGCTGGATCGTCTCAGCGGCTTCGGATCTGATCTCCTCCCCAGCCCCTCGTCACTCTACCAAGCCTTGAGCTTCATTACCTCTCCCTCACCCCCAGCCTCCTGTGCTTAAATCATGCATCTTAATTACATTCTCCACTGGATGGCGTTATCCCCTGTACCTAAACTCATTTCATGTACTCGCTGTCTGTGAGGAACTGTTCTCCGTTTCACCAGAGGCAGGCCAGATGGTGTGTGCGTGTGTGTGTGTGTGTGTGTGTGTGTGTGTGTGTGTGTGTGTGTGTGTGTGTGTGTGTGTGTGTGTGTGTGTGTGTGTGAACCAGTTGCAGAGCTAAACTCCTGACTACCCCCCTTCACTTCATCATGGGACAGTGTAAAAGTCATTGAGGCATTAACAGTCTCTTGTGGGTATATCAGGCCCTACAGTTGTGATCAAATTTATTCAACCCCCACTGAAATAAAGTGTTTTGGCCAGTTTGACATTGATTTTGATCATTTCAGTCATCTTATTTACAATTATATCAAAGAGGCACTTATAAATTAGACTAACATAATATTTATGATGGAATAACCACAAATGTCTTTACTGTGCTCACATCATTATCAGTTTTATTCAACCCCCTAGTGACATTATTTTTTAGTACTTAGTACAACATCCTTTTCCAGTTATGACAGCTTTCAAGCGTGAAGCATAGCTTGACACGACCTTGCAGTGTCTTGCAGCGACCTATGGGTATCTTAGCCCATTCTTCATGGGCAAAAGCCTCCAGTTCAGTCACATTCTTAGGCTTGTGCACTGCAACTGCCTTCTTTAGGTCCCACCAGAGGTTCTCAATTGGATTTAAGTCTGGTGATTGCGATGGCCACTCTAGAATGTTCCAGCCTTTCATGTTCAACCATGCTCTAGTGGACTTGGATGTGTGCTTCGGATCATTGTCCTGTTGGAAGGTCCAACGTCTCCCAAGCCGCAGGTTTGTGACTGACTCCATCACATTTTCCTCCAAGATCTCCTGGTACTGAAGGGAATTCATGGTACCCTGCACACGTTGAAGCTTTCCTGTACCATTAGAAGCAAAACAGCCCCAAAGCATAATTGACCCCCCGCCATGCTTCACAGTAGGCAAGGTGTTCTTTTGTTCATAAGCCTGGTTCTTCCTTCTCCAAACATAGCGCTGGTCCATTGTCCCAAACAGTTCTAATTTAGTTTCATCTGACCACAGTACACTGTTCCAAAACCTTTGTGGCTTGTCCACATGACTTTTGGCATACTGCAGTCGACTTTTCTTGTTCTTTGGAGTCAGCAAGGGGGTGCGTCTGGGCGTTCTGGCATGGAGGTCTTCGTTATGCAATGCGCGCCTTATTGTCTGAGCTGAAACTTCAGTGCCCACATCTGACAGGTCTTTTTTCAGTTCCTTAGCAGTCACGCGGGGATTTTTCTCCACATTACGCTTCAGGTAGCGCACAGCAGTCGCGGTCAGGATCTTCTTTCTGCCACGACCAGGTAACGTTTCCACTGTGCCCTTTAACTTGAACTTGCGAATGATACTTCCGATAGTGTCTCTTGGAATATTTAACAACTTCGCAATCTTTTTATATCCATTGCCATTCTTGTGAAGAGCAATAACCTCTTCTCTTGTCTTCTGGGACCATTCTCTTGCCTTCACCATGCTTGGAAACACACCAGTAGATGTCTAGAAGGAGCTGAGTATCACAGTCCTTTTAAATCTGCCTAATTGGTGCTTATCATGCTTGATTGCTGCTCGTTGACATCCACAGATGTTTTCAATACCTGATGGAAAACACTGGAATGAACCTCTGTTCTTAGGAGTGGTAGTCGTAAAGGGGTTGAATAATTGTGTCAATGAAGAAATCACAAAAAGGCCATTTAATACATCAGCGAGGGGTAATTGTGCGGTAGGTCTACATCCAGACAGCAGGAGATGCACTCTGATAAACTCTGGTCTTGGTGTATAGACTGCTTCCTTGCTCAAGGTGTTCTGGCTACCCCCCCTGGAGCTGCCCCGTTGCCTCGAGGTAGGGGTGTGTGTGTGTGTGTGTGTGTGTGTGTGTGTGTGTGTGTGTGTGTGTGTGTGTGTGTGTGTGTGTGTGTGTGTGTGTGTGTGTGTGTGTGTGTGTGTGTGTGTGGAGGGGGAGAGGGGGTGCTTGGGGAGTAAATCAAATTGGCAGACAGATTTAGAATAGCAACGCAAGATGGGGTCATTTATCGCAGGACTGCATGGTTCAGCCCCTCTGTCGCAGACCATTGATTTATGCTGGGATCAGGGGCGGGGCTTCAGCCGTGATGGTGAGATAAATTGGTCTAATTGGCTGAGCGATCACAACCTGATGGCATGGCTCCCTCTTCTTCCCATATTCTCTGTTAGCGCCCCGGTTGAGTTCCAGTTCAGCCCTGAGTTCTGTTTGCTTCTACTGTATTTGAGCTCGCAGGCTGTTTGAGCTCTGATTGAATTCTGGTTGTTTCAGTTCTTTTTGAGTTCTGGCTGTTTGAGCTCATCTTCAACTCTCTTTTAATCCTGTTTGAGATCTCTTTGCGCTCTGTTTGAGTTCTAGTTGTATCAGCTCCGTTTGAGTTCTGGCTGTGTGAGTTCTCTTTGTATCCACTTTGTTCAAGCTCTCTTTGAGCTCAGATCTGTTTCCTTGCTGGTCATGAGATCCATCACATAGCTTTCTGTAACAGTTGAGAAGATGAAAACATCATTTTGACCCCCACCACAATGGGAAAACAGCATTTCTCTCTAAATCTTATTTTTATTCTTCATTAATAAGGGAGATTTCTTTTTATACTTTTAACCAATATTCATTCCTGTTATTTTTAAACAACATCAGAATATGCTACAAACACTCACATCAAATCCAACAGAGCTTGAATACTGAAGCAGACCTCTATCGTGATGAACTTCAGTAGGTTCTGAGGAAAGTGATTGGTCTGCCAGCCCCATGGTCCGGTGAACCAGCATCTCACCGTGTCTGTGTGTATTAGAACCTCAGGAATGGTGCCAG
>NC_135211.1:2875496-2885496 GCF_052324685.1 Brachyhypopomus gauderio | reverse complement strand
CGAATGCTATGAATATACATATAGAGATATATACATATAATAATCACCCATTGTTTCCTGAGAATCAGAAAATGTTTCCAAGCAACATTGGAGCAGTTTCTCTGGTGAGGTGAATTTATTTATGCAGCACAAAGTGCTAACATGAAAGAAATAAACCTCAAGCTTAAACCTCCTGAGCTCCACCAGGAAGGGTTTTGTTTAAAAGGTGATTACACAGATTAAACCACTCATTCAAATGGAAAATATATTACTAAAAAACATTTTTAAAATAATTTTTTAAACATTTAAAAAGCATTATTTTAGTAGATGTTAAAATGAAGGATCTAAATAAACAAAATTTTGTGCTTAAAAAGTGCTTAAAAAGTTCAGATTCAACATGTAAAATGTCAAAAAAATAAAAGGTGAAAACAGAGAAGCAGGGAGTGCAGCTACTGACGCAGGGGTAGATGACTGACGCAGGGTAGATGACTGACACAGGGTAGATGACTGACGCAGGGGTAGATGACTGAGGCAGGGGTAGATGAATGACGCAGGTGTAGATGACTGAGGCAGGGGTAGATGACTGACTCAGGGGTGGATGACTGACGCAGGGGTGGATGACTGACGCAGGGGTAGATGACTGACGCAGGGGTAGATGACTGACTCAGGGGTGGATGACTGACGCAGGGGTAGATGACTGACGCAGGGGTAGATGACTGACGCAGGGGTGGATGACTGTCGTAGGGTGGATTACTGACCCAGGGGTGGATGAATGACACAGGGGTAGATGACTGAGGCAGGGGTGGATGACTGACGCAGGGGTGGATGACTGACGCAGGGGTAGATGACTGAGGCAAGGGTAGATGACTGACGCAGGGTGGATGACTGACGCAGGGGTAGATGACTGACGCAGGGGTGGATGACTGACGCAGGGGTAGATGACTGACGCAGGGTGGATGACTGACGTAGGGGTAGATGACTGACGTAGGGGTAGATGACTGACACAGGGTAGATGACTGACGCAGGGTAGATGACTGACGCAGGGCTGGATGACTGATGCAGGGGTGGATGACTGACGCAGGGGTAGATGACTGACGCAGGGGTGGATGACTGACGCAGGGGTGGATGACTGTCGTAGGGTGGATTACTGACCCAGGGGTGGATGAATGACACAGGGGTAGATGACTGATGCAGGGGTAGATGACTGAGGCAGGAGTAGATGACTGAGGCAGGGGTAGATGAATGACGCAGGTGTAGATGACTGAGGCAGGGGTAGATGACTGAGGCAGGGGTAGATGACTGAGGCAGGGGTAGATGACTAACGCAGGGGTGGATGACTGACGCAGGGGTAGATGACTGACGCAGGGCTGGATGACTGACGCAGGGGTAGATGACTGACGCAGGGGTGGATGACTGACGCAGGGGTAGATGACTGACGCAGGGTGGATGACTGACGTAGGGGTAGATGACTGACGCAGGGGTGGATGAATGACGCAGGGGTAGATGACTGACGCAGGGGTGGATGACTGACGCAGGGTGGATGACTGACGTAGGGGTAGATGACTGACGCAGGGGTGGATGACTGACGCAGGGGTGGATGACTGACGCAGGGTGGATGACTGACGTAGGGGTGGATGACTGACACAGGGTAGATGACTGACGCAGGGGTAGATGACTGACACAGGGTAGATGACTGACGCAGGGTGGATGACTGACGTAGGGGTAGATGACTGACGCAGGGGTGGATGACTGACGCAGGGGTGGATGACTGACGCAGGGTGGATGACTGACGTAGGGGTAGATGACTGACACAGGGTAGATGACTGACGCAGGGTAGATGACTGACGCAGGGCTGGATGACTGACGCAGGGCTGGATGACTGATGCAGGGCTGGATGACTGACGCAGGGGTAGATGACTGACGCAGGGGTGGATGACTGACGCAGGGGTGGATGACTGTCGTAGGGTGGATTACTGACCCAGGGGTGGATGAATGACACAGGGGTAGATGACTGAGGCAGGGGTGGATGACTGACGCAGGGGTGGATGACTGACGCAGGGGTAGATGACTGATGCAGGGGTAGATGACTGAGGCAGGGGTAGATGACTGAGGCAGGGGTAGATGAATGACGCAGGTGTAGATGACTGAGGCAGGGGTAGATGACTGACTCAGGGGTGGATGACTGACGCAGGGGTAGATGACTGACGCAGGGGTGGATGACTGTCGTAGGGTGGATTACTGACCCAGGGGTGGATGAATGACACAGGGGTAGATGACTGAGGCAGGGGTGGATGACTGACGCAGGGGTGGATGACTGACGCAGGGGTAGATGACTGACGCAGGGGTAGATGACTGACGCAGGGTGGATGACTGACGCAGGGGTAGATGACTGACGCAGGGGTGGATGACTGACGCAGGGGTAGATGACTGACGCAGGGTGGATGACTGACGTAGGGGTAGATGACTGACACAGG
Organism: Brachyhypopomus gauderio; assembly: GCF_052324685.1. Classification (NCBI taxonomy): domain Eukaryota; kingdom Metazoa; phylum Chordata; class Actinopteri; order Gymnotiformes; family Hypopomidae; genus Brachyhypopomus; species Brachyhypopomus gauderio. The sequence continues at coordinate 2,883,043 of NC_135211.1, read as the reverse complement.
GTAGATGACTGACGCAGGGTAGATGACTGACGCAGGGCTGGATGACTGATGCAGGGGTGGATGACTGACGCAGGGGTAGATGACTGACGCAGGGGTGGATGACTGACGCAGGGGTGGATGACTGTCGTAGGGTGGATTACTGACCCAGGGGTGGATGAATGACACAGGGGTAGATGACTGAGGCAGGGGTGGATGACTGACGCAGGAGTGGATGACTGACGCAGGGGTAGATGACTGATGCAGGGGTAGATGACTGAGGCAGGGGTAGATGACTGAGGCAGGGGTAGATGAATGACGCAGGGGTGGATGAATGACGCAGGGGTAGATGACTGACGCAGGGGTGGATGACTGACGCAGGGCTGGATGACTGAGGCAGGGGTAGATGACTGACGCAGGGGTGGATGACTGACGCAGGGGTGGATGACTGACGCAGGGTGGATGACTGACGTAGGGGTGGATGACTGACACAGGGTAGATGACTGACGCAGGGGTAGATGACTGACACAGGGTAGATGACTGACGCAGGGTGGATGACTGACGCAGGGGTGGATGACTGACGCAGGGTGGATGACTGACGTAGGGGTAGATGACTGACACAGGGTAGATGACTGACGCAGGGCTGGATGACTGACGCAGGGGTGGATGACTGACGCAGGGGTAGATGACTGACGCAGGGGTGGATGACTGACGCAGGGGTGGATGACTGTCGTAGGGTGGATTACTGACCCAGGGGTGGATGAATGACACAGGGGTAGATGACTGAGGCAGGGGTGGATGACTGACGCAGGGGTGGATGACTGACGCAGGGGTAGATGACTGATGCAGGGGTAGATGACTGAGGCAGGGGTAGATGACTGAGGCAGGGGTAGATGAATGACGCAGGTGTAGATGACTGAGGCAGGGGTAGATGCCTGAGGCAGGGGTAGATGACTGACGCAGGGCTGGATGACTGAGGCAGGGGTAGATGACTGACGCAGGGCTGGATGACTGAGGCAGGGGTAGATGACTGACGCAGGGGTGGATGACTGACGCAGGGGTGGATGACTGACGCAGGGTGGATGACTGACGTAGGGGTGGATGACTGACACAGGGTAGATGACTGACGCAGGGGTAGATGACTGACACAGGGTAGATGACTGACGCAGGGTGGATGACTGACGCAGGGCTGGATGACTGAGGCAGGGGTAGATGACTGACGCAGGGCTGGATGACTGAGGCAGGGGTAGATGACTGACGCAGGGGTGGATGACTGACGCAGGGGTGGATGACTGACGCAGGGTGGATGACTGACGTAGGGGTGGATGACTGACACAGGGTAGATGACTGACGCAGGGGTAGATGACTGACACAGGGTAGATGACTGACGCAGGGTGGATGACTGACGCAGGGGTGGATGACTGACGCAGGGTGGATGACTGACGTAGGGGTAGATGACTGACACAGGGTAGATGACTGACGCAGGGCTGGATGACTGACGCAGGGGTGGATGACTGACGCAGGGGTAGATGACTGACGCAGGGGTGGATGACTGACGCAGGGGTGGATGACTGTCGTAGGGTGGATTACTGACCCAGGGGTGGATGAATGACACAGGGGTAGATGACTGAGGCAGGGGTGGATGACTGACGCAGGGGTGGATGACTGACGCAGGGGTAGATGACTGATGCAGGGGTAGATGACTGAGGCAGGGGTAGATGACTGAGGCAGGGGTAGATGAATGACGCAGGTGTAGATGACTGAGGCAGGGGTAGATGACTGAGGCAGGGGTAGATGACTGACGCAGGGCTGGATGACTGAGGCAGGGGTAGATGACTGACGCAGGGGTGGATGACTGACGCAAGGGTAGATGACTGACGCAGGGCTGGATGACTGACGCAGGGGTAGATGACTGACGCAGGGGTGGATGACTGACGCAGGGGTGGATGACTGACGCAGGGTGGATGACTGACGTAGGGGTAGATGACTGACGCAGGGGTGGATGAATGACGCAGGGGTAGATGACTGACGCAGGGGTGGATGACTGACGCAGGGTGGATGACTGACGTAGGGGTAGATGACTGACGCAGGGGTGGATGACTGACGCAGGGGTGGATGACTGACGCAGGGTGGATGACTGACGTAGGGGTAGATGACTGACACAGGGTAGATGACTGACGCAGGGGTAGATGACTGACACAGGGTAGATGACTGACGCAGGGCTGGATGACTGATGCAGGGGTGGATGACTGAGGCAGGGGTAGATGACTGACGCAGGGGTAGATGACTGACGCAGGGTGGATGACTGACGCAGGGGTAGATGACTGAGGCAGGGGTAGATGACTGACGCAGGGGTAGATGACTGACGCAGGGTGGATGACTGACGCAGGGGTAGATGACTGACGCAGGGGTAGATGACTAACGCAGGGGTGGATGACTGACGCAGGGTGGATGACTGACGTAGGGGTAGATGACTGACGCAGGGGTGGATGACTGACGCAGGGTGGATGACTGACGTAGGGGTAGATGACTGACACGGGTAGATGACTGACGCAGGGGTAGATGACTGAGGCAGGGGTAGATGACTGACGCAGGGTAGATGACTGACACAGGGGTGGATAACTGACGCAGGGGTGGATGGGTAGGAAAATAACAAATGGACAAAATGTTTCAATCTGAACTTAAATATGTTTGAATTTGATGTTAATTTACACATATTACTCATGTAGTTATTCAATTATCCAATTGTGAAACAGCAGAATAATGCATAAAATCATGCGATTATGAGTCAGGGGGATCAAAGGTTGGGGGGGAGAGGGGGGGAGGGGTTCTGATTGGCAGTTCTTGAGTATTTGAGACACTGTGGATCTCCAGGGGGTTTCATGCTACAGCAGTCTCTAGAGATTACACAATCAAGCAGGCAAGCCAGAGACCACAACAACACAAACAACCAGCAATCAGCAGTTGTGTGGGTGGAAGCGTCTAGTTGATGAGAGAGGTCAGAGAGGAAGGACCACAGAGGCTGGAGCTGACAGGAGTGCTACGCTAATTACGTTTACCACTGTTGTGATCAGGAGAGCATCAGAGCGTACAACACATAAAATGTCCAGAGGTGCAGGAGTCTGTAGTGGTAACCTGGTGACTGTTGGGGAACCGAGAGGAACGTTGTGGGTTTGTATTCCAGCTCTGCCATGTTCCTCCTGGTGGATTCTTGAACAAGCCCATAACCCTTCAGGTGCTGTACATTGGCTGTCCCTGTGCCAATCTACATGTTATAAATGTGAATATGTACAGTATATTACAAAATAAAGGCCTAGATTTGCATCTATAGCATACAAGTTGGGCACTCGAATACCAGTGGAGCATTGTGTTGGTGCTGAAGGTGTTCAAGCCCTTCAACAAGACCAGGATGTCAACTATGGTTTGTCTTTATGTCCAAAGTTGCATCGTTAACATGGCTACTTCCAGCATATTAACCCATGTTGTAACACTTCTCAGGCTGCCATGACGACAGCAGTGAGATTAGTGTGCTTTATTGACCTCTCCAGTCGCAAGGTCTGAATCAGGTCTGATCCTTCAGATTTCAGGGAGAAGCTGTAGTGAACAGTACTGAAAGATACAAGTGCTGGTTAAAATAATGCAGTATAGATCAGCACAACATTTCCAGTTTGCACTTTCCTCTGTCCTGTGTTTCTCTGGATAAATGTAAACTGTTAGCGTCATAGTTTTTGAGGTTATCCTATAAGAGCGTATAATAGCATTTAGAGCATAAATTGTATTCAACTATATTCAATAACTGACTGTGCTAATGATTACTAATAATGATATATACAATCATTATCAATCAATCAATCAAATTTTATTCATGAAGTGCTTTTTACAACAGTTGTTGCCACAAAGTAGCTTTTCAAGCGTCCGAGTCCAAGCCAAGGGTGACAGTGGAAAGGAAAAACTCCCTAAGAACATAGAATATTACACAATTACACATGCTGTAACTGTAATGCAACTGTATGTAACAATAATAATATAATATATCCATCCATCCATCCATCCATTATCTACCGCTTATCCGGAGCCGGGTCGCGGAGGTAGCAGTTTGAGCAGGGAAACCCAAACCTCCCTCTCCCCAGACACCTCAGCCAGCTCCTCGGGTGGAACACCGAGACGCTTCCAGGCCAGTCGAGAGACATAGTCTCGCCAACGTGTCCTGGGTCTTCCTCGGGGCCCCGGGGGACATGCCTGGAACACCTCCCTAGGAAGGCGCCCAGGGGGCATCCGAAACAGGTGCCCAAGCCACCTCAACTGACTCCTCTCGATGTGGAGGAGCAGCGGTTCTACTCCGAGCTCCTCCCGAGTGACCGCGCTTCTCACCCTATCTCTAAGGGTGCGCCCAGCCACTCTGCGGAGGGAACTCATTTCGGCCGCTTGTATCCGCGATCTAGTTCTTTCGGTCATTACCCAAAGCTCATGACCATAGGTGAGAGTAGGAACGTAAATCGACCGGTAAATCGAGAGCTTCGCCTTTTGGCTCAGCTCCTTCTTCACCACAACGGACCAGTACAGCGACCGCATTACTGCGGAAGCTGCACCAATCTGTCTGTCGATCTCACGCTCCATTCTTCCCTCACTCGTGAACAAGATCCCGAGATACTTAAACTCCTCCACTTGAGGCAGGACTTCTCCACCCACCTGAAGGGAGCAAGCTACCCTTTTCCGGTCGAGAACCATGGCCACGGACTTAGAGGTGCTGATTCTCATCCCAGCTGCGTCACACTCGGCTGCAAACCGCCCCAATGCACGCTGAAGGTCCTGGCCTGAAGATGCCAACAGAACATCATCTGCAAATAGCAGAGATGAGATCCTGTGGTCTCCAAACAGGACTCCCTCCGGCCCTTGGCTGCGCCTTGAGATCCTGTCCATAAAAATTATGAACAGGACCGGTGACAATGGGCAGCCCTGATGGAGTCCAACACGCACCGGAAAAAGGTCCGACTTACTGCCGGCCATGCGAACCAAACTCCTGCTCCGATCATACAGAGACCGGACAGCCCTTAGTAGAGGACCCCTGATTCCATACTCCTGGAGCACCCCCCACAGAATACCACGAGGAACACGATCGAATGCCTTCTCCAGATCCACAAAACACATGTGGACTGGTTGGGCATACTCCCATGAACCCTCGAGCACCCTATGAATGGTATAAAGCTGGTCCAGTGTTCCACGGCCAGTACGAAAACCACATTGTTCCTCTTGGATCCGAGGTTCGACTATCGGCCGGACTCTCCTTTCCAGTACCCTAGAGTAGACCTTACCAGGAAGGCTAAGAAGTGTGATACCCCGATAATTGGGGCACACTCTCCGGTCCCCTTTTTTAAAAAGCGGAACACATTAATACATTAATAATATGACTGTATATGTACAATTTTAAAGAATAAATTATACAACAAGCTGACAACTTTTTTTTTTAGAAAAGCTTAGAAATGCTATTTTATGGCAAAATACATAAACATCAACTTCTGAAAGGAAAAGGCATGAATCACTCAGTCCCACCAGTAGCGGCTGATCCCCTCACCCTCAAACACATGACCTCTCCTTTGTGCACACTCCACGCCCTCTTGTCTTCATAGAGCGGATGGAAAAGATGAACAATAGATCCAGATTCAATTAGTTCTCTCCCAGTCTCTCCCGTTCTCTCCCAGTCTCTCCTGTTCTCTCCCAGTCTCTCCTGTTCTCCCCCAGTCTCTCCTGTTCTCCCCCAGTCTCTCCCGTTCTCTCCCAGTCTCTCCTGTTCTCCCCCAGTCTCTCCTGTTCTCCCCCAGTCTCTCCCGTTCTCTCCCAGTCTCTCCTGTTCTCTCCCAGTCTCTCCTGTTCTCTCCCAGTCTCTCCTGTTCTCTCCCAGTCTCTCCCGTTCTCCCCCAGTCTCTCCCGTTGTCCCCCAGTCTCTCCTGTTCTCCCCCAGTCTCTCCTGTTCTCTCCCAGTCTCTCCTGTTCTCCCCCAGTCTCTCCCAGGTCTCTCTGTCTCTCTCAGTGTTTTGTAGAGTCTCTGCTATTCCCTCTGCCTCTCTCTGTGTCTCTTAGACTCCCTCTGTCTCTCCTTATCTCTCTGTCTCTCTTGGCCTGTTCTATTGTCTCCCAGGGTTGTCTCATATTCTCTCCCATGCTCTCATAGATTCTCCTATTTATTTGTTTTTTCTCCCAGTTTCTCTGTCCCCCTCAGTCTAGTCTTCTAGTCTTTCTTGGTCTTTCCTATTATCTCCCAGTCTCATCTGGGTCTCTCTTGGTCTCTCTGTCTCTCCCACTCTCTCACAATCTGTCTCTCTTGGTCTATCATATTCCCTACCAGTCTCACTTAGTCTCTCCTATTCCCTTGGTCTCTCTCTGTGTCTCTTGGTCTCCCTAAGTCTCTCCCAGTCTCTCTCTGTCTCTCCTATTCTGTCACAGTCTCTGTCTCTCCTAAACTCTCAGTTTTTCTTATTGTCTCCCTGGCTCTCACAGTCTCTCTTGTTCTCTCTCAGTCTCTTCCCACTCTTTCTCAGTCTTAGTGATGTTTGTGTTTTCTAACTGTTCAGCCCATCTAATGCTGAATCTTATAGACCCGTGAGACAACCCTCCTGGGTTCACCCACAGAGTCACTCCGGATGACTGCTGCCCCCCCACCAACATGCTCTTGCTGTACACTGTAGGCCAGCGGAGGATGACGGTGTGATGTTCATTAAATTCTCTGCATTTTGAAGGCTGAGGTTTAGACTCAGATGTAGCATTCCTCATTAAGAATGCATGAATACCCTCATCCTTAATTTGCTCTTTACGATTAATATTACACAAGTGTCCTGTGAATACATCTGCAAAAGGAATTCATATCCATGGAAAAAATATGTAGTCTCTTCACATTCAGGCTCCAATTAACAAGTCATTAAATTTTAACAAGACATCAACCTCAGTTCTTCCATATGTTAACAATAACACTAAAGTGTTCTAAGGACATACAATTTCTCTGATAAAAAAAAAATTATTTTGTATTTCTCAAGGAAGACATCTAATACAAAATGACTTTTACATTACATTTGACAAACAGAGAATTATAGATGATACAGAATACTAAGATGAGGTACAAAGAGTATTATATTGAACATAGGGTGAAATAATCAGCACTTCATCCCATAATATTCTTTAGGAACAAATTAGTTTTACACCTACTCAGCCTATATAACTGACCTTTTACACAACTGACCTTTTACACAACTGACCTTTTACACAACTGACCTTTTTCCCTCAGAGAAAAAGTGGTGGCTTATTGCTACGAAAACCGAGTAGGAACTCTGCTGAAAGTTTCATAAACTCCACTTTTCATTCTGTTCACACGTGCAAAGCTCTTGTCCTGTGTTTTGGCCTCCTAGCGTGTAAAGGAGGTGTGGATCAGCACAGAGGAGCAGCGGTCCAGGGCCTCCTTCCTCAGCCCCAAAGCCGTTGACTGTGACGTTCCACGACCCGGAGACACAGCCTCTGACGCCGTGGACTCCCCGCCCGGGGAGCGGCCTTATTCACGATGGGAGATAAAAGTACGTGTTTAG
>NC_135211.1:2840496-2870496 GCF_052324685.1 Brachyhypopomus gauderio | reverse complement strand
CCACACTCCCTACACACCCCACACTCCCCCACACTCCCTACACACCCCACACACCCCCACACTCCCTAGACACCCCCACACTCCCCCACACTACCCACACACACCCCCACACTCCCTAGACACCCCCACACTCCCCCACACTCCTTACACACCCCACACTCCCCCACCCTACCCCCCCCCCCCCCACACTCCCTACACACCCCACACACCCCCACACACACCCCCACACACACCCCACACTCCCTACACACCCCACACTCCCCCACACACCCCCACACTCCCCCACACTACCCACACACACCCCCACACTCCCTAGACACCCCCACACTCCCCCACCCTACCCACACACCCCACACTCCCTACACACCCCACACACCCCCACACACACCCCACACTCCCCCACACTCCCTACACACCCCACACTCCCTACACACCCCACACACCCCCACACACACCCCACACTCCTTACACACCCCACACTCCCCCACACACCCCCACACACACCCCACACTCCCTACACACCCCACACTCCCCCACACTCCCTACACACCCCACACACCCCCACACTCCCCCACACTACCCACACACACCCCACACTCCCCCACACACACCCCCACACTCCCTACACACCCCACACACCCCACACTCCCCACTCCCCCACCCTACCCACACACCCCACACTCCCTACACACCCCACACTCCCCCACACTCCCTACACACCCCCCCACACACACCCCCACACTACCCACACACCCTACACACCCCACACTCCCCCACACTCCCACACCCTACCCACACACACCCCACACTCCCTACACACCCCACACTCCCCACTCCCCCACACACCCCACACTCCCCACAGCACCTACAGGGTTGCATCTTCCTGCAGAGCACAGCCCACTCACTGCTGCCTGGTGTTTGATGAGCTTTGACTCTAGGAAAAGGAGTTGAGGCCAGATTCAGACACATGGAACATTTTATTTGTTCACTGGACTAATGATTTTAAATATGTGACATTTGTATTATGTCTTTGATAACCTGATTCAGAGATATAAAATTCGTTGACATTTCTGTGAAATTCTTATAATTACTTGAAAACACACACACAATCAATCAACCAATCAAATTTTATTTATATAGCGATTTTTACAACAGTTGTTGTCACAAAGCAGCTTTACAAGTGCCGAGTCCTAGCCCCCAGTGAGCAAGCCAAAGGTGACAGTGGCAAAGAAAAACTCATGCATCCATATTCAAACACATGCATCCATGTTGCAGTGTTCACCCATACACAGGCCGAGGTCACAGCACACACACACACACACACACACACACACACACACAAACACACACAAACACACACAAACATGTTCACTCACACAGTACAAACTCCACACAACACATTCAATTTCCGGATCTGTGAGGCATGTTCTCTCTCTCTCTCTCTCTCTCTCTCTCTCTCTCTCTCTCTCTCTCTCTCTCTCTCTCTCTCACACACACACACACAAGCAAACACACACGCCACTGTGTACAGAGGCATTAGTGATATTGTACAGGCTGTCAGACTGATGCTATCTGAAGGCCTGTCTGTGGTCGCAGCAGACGAAAACAATGATGAATCTCAGAGGACGACAATCTCTGTCGCCTCTCCGCCTTTTCTGTTCATCGCCTGAAATCGAGCGCACACATCTTCTCATTTCTCCAGACGTTTGCCAAGAGACACTCCAGATGAGCGTCTGGTAGTTGTGGGTCTGGGCTGCTGGGCTGTGTGAGGCTCAACAAAATGGCACAACTGGCCTCTGAATGCTTCGACATGAGCAAAAGTAAAAATGTAATGTCAGTCGATAACTTCACGTGCAGATCTGGACGAGAGTGATGAGATTTCCTGCACAGACAAGCGTGAGGATGATTCGGCTAACTCTCCGGTTTAGTGTGACCGCTGTATAGCTAATACGTTTAGAAAAGTGCCCCTCCCCTCTCTGGCAAGTCTAATCAGAGCTTACATGGGGGGCGTGGCCAGAGTAGGGGCAGGGCGGGGCTTTGTGTCGTGTGGGTGGTTGTGATGTCTGGCTCTAATCTTCTCCTGCCCCCCCCCCCCCCCCCAGGGAACCAGCCGCCCACCTTCCTGGCTCCTGCAGAGGGCCTGCACGCCTTTGCTGGGGAGATACTGGTGTTCCAACTGATGGCCGTGGATCCAGAGGGCTCAGCCCTGCTCTTCCAGCTGGAGGCGGGGCCTGAGGGGGCGGGGCCTGTTGAGGCGGGGCCTGTGGGGGCGTCACTCAGCGCTGCCGGCCTCCTCGTCTGGACTGCGGTGGCAGAGGGACCACAGAGGTTCCGGTTCAGTGTCTCGGACGAGTGCGGCGCCCAGAACAGATACACGCTGGAGGTGAGGGATGGAGAGAATGAGAGAAGAAGAGAGAAAGAGAAAGAGAGAGGGAGAGAGAATGAGAGGAGGGAGCAGGAGATGGACAGGGAGAGAGAGAGAGGGAGAGAGAGAGGGAGAGAGGGAGAGAGAGAGAGAGAGAGAGAGAGAGAGAGAGAGGGAGAGAGGGAGAGAGAGAGAGAGAGAGAGAGAGAGAGAGAGAGGGATCAGGATTGAGGGAGATAGAGGGAGTGAGGGAGACAAAGAATGTCAAAAAGCAATAAAGGAAAAGAAAAGGAACAAAGAAAAAGTGGAAAAGGAACAAGGGAGTAGAAAGAGAGGGAGAAAGAGAGGGAGAAAGGCTGTGGGAGATTAAAGGGAGAAAAAAAATCATCTTCTTATCATCTTGTACAGCTGGCATGAAGAGTGTGTGTGTGTGTGTGTGTGTGTGTGTGTATGTGTGTGTGTGTGTGTATGTGTATGTATGTGTGTGTGTTCGTGTATGTGCGTGTATGTGTGTGTGCGTGTGTGTGTGTGTGTTCATGTGTATGTGTATGTGTGTGTGTACGTGTGTGTTCGTGTGTGTGTGTGTTCATGTGTGTGTGTGTGTGTGTGTTCGTGTGTATGTGTGTGTGTGTGTGTGTTCGTGTGTGTGTGTGTGTGTGTTCGTGTGTTCGTGTGTGTGTGTGTGTGTGTTCGTGTGTATGTGTGTGTGTGTGTGTGTTCGTGTGTGTGTGTGTGTTCGTGTGTTCGTGTGTGTGTGTGTGTGTTCGTGTGTATGTGTGTGTGTGTGTGTGTTCGTGTGTGTGTGTGTGTGTGTGTGTGTGTGTTCGTGTGTGTGTGTGTGTGTGTGTGTGTGTGTGTGTGTGTGTGTGTGTGTGTGTGGGAGTAATTGTCTTTGCTTTATTTTAAAAACATTAGCTCGAGCTGTCAAGTCGAATGTGTGCAACCCAAACATGTCAAGCTCTGAAGTGTTTTGTTTCTTTGACGCTGAGCTTCACGGTGTTGTCATAACCCGTCTGGTCACAGGGAGTATGACAGGGAAACACACAGCCAGGCAGGACCCACATAACTGCAGTTTAACACAAGTGTTCATACCTTGTTAAAGAAGCTCGTCAGTACACACATTACATTTAAAAATGCCCTCCAAAAAATGAAATGTGGTCAAAAAATGTTTACATTTTAGACTTATTTTTGAGTATTATTTTTGAGTATTAGTCTGTTGGCTCATTTCAATTAGAAACATTAAAATGTGTGGTGGGTCTGCGTATTCCCATCTCCATGGTTACAGGTGAGCGTGAGGCCATGTGACTGTGCGAATGGCGGTACGTGTGTGACCAACGTCGACCTCCCGGCGGGACGTGGCGAGTACCTGTGCGTGTGTCCACCTGGTTTCCATGGCGACATGTGCCGGGACGAGGTGGACTTCTGTGGGTCAAGGCCGTGTGGCCCCGGGGAATGTGTGAAGAAGCAGGACGGGTTCTTCTGCCTGTGCCCGGCTGGACTGAAAGGTAGGGCCCTCTGATTGACCCCTTCACCCCAACAAGGTAGGGCCCTCTGATTGACCCCTTCACTCCAACAAGGTAGGGCCCTCTGATTGACCCCTTCACTCCAACAAGGTAGGGCCCTCTGATTGACCCCTTCACCCCAACAAGGTAGGGCCCTCTGATTGACCCCTTCACCCCAACAAGGTAGGGCCCTCTGATTGACCCCTTCACCCCAACAAGGTAGGGCCCTCTGATTGACCCCTTCACTCCAACAAGGTAGGGCCCTCTGATTGACCTCTTCACCCCAACAAGGTAGGGCCCTCTGATTGACCCCTTCACCCCAACAAGGTAGGGCCCTCTGATTGACCCCTTCACCCCAACAAGGTAGGGCCCTCTGATTGACCCCTTCACCCCAACAAGGTAGGGCCCTCTGATTGACCCCTTCACCCCAACAAGGTAGGGCCCTCTGATTGACCCCTTCACCCCAACAAGGTAGGGCCCTCTGATTGACCCCTTCACCCCAACAAGGTAGGGCCCTCTGACCCCTTCACCCCAACAAGGTAGGGCCCTCTGATTGACCCCTTCACTCCAACAAGGTAGGGCCCTCTGATTGACCCCCCAACAAGGTAGGGCCCTCTGATTGACCCCCCAACAAGGTAGGGCCCTCTGATTGACCCCCCAACAAGGTAGGGCCCTCTGATTGACCCCCCCAACAAGGTAGGGCCCTCTGATTGACCCCCCAACAAGGTAGGGCCCTCTGATTGACCCCCAACAAGGTAGGGCCCTCTGATTGACCCCTTCACCCCAACAAGGTAGGGCCCTCTGATTGACCCCTTCACCCCAACAAGGTAGGGCCCTCTGATTGACCCCTTCACCCCAACAAGGTAGGGCCCTCTGATTGACCCCTTCACCCCAACAAGGTAGGGCCCTCTGATTGACCCCCCCAACAAGGTAGTTGCCCTCTGACCCCTTCACCCCAACAAGGTAGGGCCCTCTGACCCCTTCACCCCAACAAGGTAGGGCCCTCTGACCCCTTCACCCCAACAAGGTAGGGCCCTCTGATTTACCCCCTCCCCCCAATAAGGTAGGGCCCTCTGATTGAACCCTTCACCCCAACAAGGTAGGGCCCTCTGATTGAACCCTTCACCCCAACAAGGTAGGGCCCTCTGATTGACCCCTTCACCCCAACAAGGTAGGTGGGTCTAATCCGCCTCCAGTCTTAACACCACAGAACACAATTGTTCGCAGAACTCGCACGCACTGTCCCACACTGGTCTGAAATAAAAGCTTTGTCAACTGTAAGTCACTATAACACACGTCACAGCTGTGATTCTAAAGACCAGTGCTGTACCATACATCTGCCACTTGAATCGTATCACCTGAACAACACCCTAACATTACCCTGATGACCAGACATGCAGTCTTTAGGCAGATAGCAGCTTTTTCTCCTCAGCCTGCATTGTCAGTGCCTGAATAATGAACATCTGTATAATCGGTATGTAACGCGGCGGGTATGGTGACGTAACCACCGCGTGAATATACTGAGAGGCGGACCCAAGTGCCGGCTCGATCTGGCACAATAATATGTGAGAATAGTAAACGCGGAGTTAACGCATATACACAAACAGTGGCAAAAACAAAATGACGCGGAAAAAACTCAACGCGCAAAATGAAACTCAACCGTCTAGGCACGGGAGGAAATATCACCCAGGCAACAGAAAGAACGCGGAACAGATACGACGCGTGAAAACGAAACTAAGGACGTCAGGGAAAGACTGACAGCAGGCAAACGCCGCGACAAAACAAAACACTTCCCAAAAATAAAAGATAAACTGATAGGAAGTAAAAAGCTTGGGGAAAACTTGAGATAGGCCAGAGAGTGGCGCAGGAGATAAATACTCGAATAAGTAAAAGAACAAGAGAGAGAAGAGGAGAGAACAAGAGAGAGAAAGAACAAGGTGGCGAGACACCTTTAACTTGAGAATGTAACAAGAGACAAAAGAAAGGACTGAGAACGTACCGGCATAACCAAAACGAATCAGCAATGATCCGTCTCCAAAAGCTTCCTTAAAAAGCCATGGCAACAGGTGAGACGGATCATTGCTGATTGCGTGGATGTAATCTAGGGCTGACTCGGGTGCCCCTAGTGGAGGTAGATGGTCTGGCATCCGAGCCAGCCCTGACACGGTATCCACGTACATGAGCGTCGTACTCACTGAGGGGCATTAGCACGTCTTCTAGGTGCGTTTCTCAGCTCACTCCCTCTGAAGAACCTGCTCAGATGATGGGTGGGCCGGAAAAGATGGCTGTGAACTTCAAGACCTTAAAGTCAGTGTGGTGGTTCCTACATTGTGATTCAGGGATTTATTTTTATACAGCAGTCTCTGATTGTGTTTATTTACTTATTTATTTTGCCACGAAACGCAAAAAAAAAAAATGCGAAAGGTGGTGAGTTTAGTAATATAACTTGGTGGGAGCTAGATTCTTATTCCAATCTTCTGTTATTTTCATTAAAACAAAGTCGATCCTGTGGGCTTTTGGCAATGGAGAAAAAAACCATGACATATTTAAGCATGTTGTTTTCCGTTGTCAAGGTCTTGACCGGTGCAACTAACTGCCCGATTCTGTGCTGTGTTTAATATAAGAAAGAGCATAATAACAACAGCAGTGATGATAAATAAATAAACAAACCAATGCAAAAAACAAAACACGTTCAGGGCGAATCCGGGTCGGTTCGCTCAGGGCGGCCCGAGGCAGGCCAGCGGCGGCCGGCCCGAGGCGGCTGCTCCACTCTGGACCGAAGCGCCGAACACTTGAACTGGCACTGTAGTTTTATGCCATGTGCTTGTGTGTTAATAATCCCCCCCACCATCCCCGAGTCTTATGGCTGTTCACACAGGCTCCCGCGTAACACGGCCGTAGTGGAATTACTCTGGACACGGCCTTGCAGGAACCAGGCAACATCTCACGGAGCTAATTGTGATGCAGTGCTTGGTACAACCAGCTCCCTTCGCCCGCAGGTTACAGCCCAAACATACCACAAAATTATTCACTGTTTGCACAAGACCTTGGTCTAGGATGACTAAGACTTTTCTTTGCCCAGAAATCCAGAAAAAACACTTTTCAATTAATTCCTTGGGGTTAAATTTATGACATGAGATTAAACTGAACCTACAGTGCTTCACTCATGAGAAAATAAAGTTTAATGCACTCTCGATATGTGAGACGACGGCTTTTATACTTTCACTGACATATAAGAATTTATCTGTGCTTAAACACTGGTCTCTTATCTGCACTACAGTAAGGGCAAATTATTTTTAAATGCATAATGCATTGATTTGTCACTTAAATGCTAAATAAATGTCCTCTTTTGCAGGGACAGGGTGCAAAAGGGGGTTTTTTGTGGGGCAAGGGGTGTGTTTATGTGGCTGGAAGTGTGTTTTGCTGGGCTGGGTTGTGTGTTGTGTGACTGGGGGTGTGTTTTGTGTGACGCTGGTCACCATGACAGCAGTAATTAAAGAGATGGGAATTGATCACAAAGTGATGGGAATTATAAATAATTTTGGCAGTGTGTTTTGTATGTCTGAGGGTGTGTTTTGTGTAGCTGAGGGTGTGGTTTGTGTGGCTGGGGGTGTGTTTTGTGTAGCTGAGGGTGTGTTTTGTATGTCTGAGTGTGTGTTTTGTGTAGCTGAGGGTGTGGTTTGTTTGTCTGAGGGTGTGTTTTGTGTAGCTGAGGGTGTGGTTTGTATGTCTGAGGGTGTGTATTGTGTAGCTGAGGGTGTGTTTTGTGTAGCTGAGGGTGTGTTTTGTGTAGCTGAGGGTGTGGTTTGTATGTCTGAGGGTGTGTTTTGTGTAGCTGAGGGTGTGTTGAAGGGGGACATTTTGAATTTGTGTGTGTGTGTGTGTGAGTGTGTGTGTGTGTATGTGTGTGTGTGTGTGTGTGTGTGTGTATGTGTGTGTGTGTGTGTGTGTGTGTGTGTGTGTGTGTGTGTGTGTGTGTGTGTGTGTGTGTGTGTGTGTGTGTGTGTGACATTAAGGACTAACGTGCCAGGAGGACGTTAATGAGTGTGAGATGGTTCCTTGCTCCCCATCCGTCCTCTGTGTCAACACCTTCGGCTCTTTCATGTGCAGCGCCTGCCCGCACGGCATGCTGGGAGACGGCATCACCTGTGCAGGTATGCAATCCCCCACACCTTCATCCCCAACCCTACTCAGCCTTAGTGACCTTCGCTTACCATAAAAGCTGAGTGTGTGGGTTAATACTGTGGTGTATCAGTACAGTGTGTGTGTTAATACTGTGGTGTATCAGTATGGTGTGTGTAGTATTATGGTGGTGTATCAGTACAGTGTGTGTATTATTATGGTGGTGTATCAATACAGTGTGTGTATTATTATGGTGGTGTATCAATACAGTGTGTGTAGTATTATGGTGGTGTATCAGTACAGTGTGTGTGTTAATACTGTTGTGTATCAGTATGGTGTGTGTAGTATTATGGTGGTGTATCAGTACAGTGTGTGTATTATTATGGTGGTGTATCAATACAGTGTGTGTATTATTATGGTGGTGTATCAATACAGTGTGTGTATTATTATGGTGGTGTATCAGTACAGTGTGTGTAGTATTGTGGTGTATCAGTACAGTGTGTGTAGTATTATGGTGGTGTATCAGTACAGTGTGTGTAGTATTATGGTGGTGTATCAGTATGGTGTGTGTAGTATTATGGTGGTGTATCAGTACAGTGTGTGTGTTAATACTGTGGTGTATCAGTATGGTGTGTGTAGTAATATGGTGGTGTATCAGTACAGTGTGTAAAGTTATGGTGGTGTATCAGTACAGTGTGTGTGTTATTATGGTGGTGTATCAGTATGGTGTGTGTAGTATAATGGTGGTGTATCAGTACGGTGTGTGTAGTATTATGGTGGTGTATCAGTATAGTGTGTGTGTTAATACTGTGGTGTATCGGTACGGTGTGTGTAGTAATATGGTGGTGTATCAGTACGGTGTGTGTAGTATTATGGTGGTGTATCAGTATAGTGTGTGTGTTAATACTGTGGTGTATCGGTACGGTGTGTGTAGTAATATGGTGGTGTATCAGTAGAGTGTGTGTAGTATTATGGTGGTGTATCAGTACAGTGTGTGTAGTATTATGGTGGTGTATCAGTATGGTGTGTGTAGTATTGTGGTGGTGTATCAGTATGGTGTGTGTAGTATTATGGTGGTGTATCAGTACAGTGTGTGTAGTATTATGGTGGTATATCAGGATGGTGTGTGTAGTATTATGGTGGTGTATCAGTACGGTGTGTGTAGTAGGGGTGACCTGCAATAGTCGCTGATTCGACTATAGTCGACTATACCCCCTAGTCGACTATGAACGTCTTAGTCGAATGTACCATTCTAACTGCATGAAGGTGCCCAAGGATGCAGCTAAGCATTAGTTGTTACATGAAATGTCTTTGTTTTCGTTATATATAGCCTTTTGCGCATTAACAATAGGCATCTTCCTTACTACACATTAATAAATCACACCCTGCTGTTGCACAATCCAAACGAGCGGAGCTGAACACGCTACAGAATACGCAGCATCTGCCGAGATTATAATGGCTACTAAAAAACTTCAAAAGTATTTTGAAAAACATAAAGATGAATCAAACAAAGTAAAGTGCAACTTATGTCATCAACGTCTTTCATTTCGCACAACAACCAACATGGCATACCATTTAAAACGCGTAAGGCGAAAAAAAATGTTTGTCGTTTCGGTCGTGTCGTCGCGGTGCGTCTCAAGTAGGTCTATAAACATTTTTTGTTGTTGTTTGCTTTTAAACCCCGTTACTTGAACCTTTCCTTGTATTTTTTTGTTGTTGTGTGGCAATTTTAAAAATATTTTCAGGCAGGCATATTTTATTTAAAATATTTTTGACATTTTGCACGGACAGTTCGATATGCGAAATGCGCTCTGACGGTTAATGTTCTCTAACCCATCCATCCATCCATTATCTGAACCGCTTAATCCCTACGTTTCATTAAAAAAAAAGTAAATAAATAAAAGCTGAATAAAGCCAACCTACCGTGTTTATTCATTTATCTAAGTGTTTTAGGTTTTTACTTTGAAGAGGAAAAAAGTCCTGAATGAGAACGACCGTTTAAGGCGCTCTAAAAATAAATAAATAAAATAAACCCGATTCGACTATTAGTCGACTAAAGGGAAAAGCAGACGAATCAGATTCGACTATGAAAATCCTTAGTTAAATACACCCCTGGTGTGTAGTATTATGGTGGTGTATCAGTACAGTGTGTGTAGTATTATGGTGGTGTATCAGTATGGTATGTGTAGTATTATGGTGGTGTATCAGTACGGTGTGTGTAGTATTATGGTGGTGTATCAGTACGGTGTGTGTAGTATTATGGTGGTGTATCAGTACGGTGTGTGTAGTATTATGGTGGTGTATCAGTACGGTGTGTGTAGTATTATGGTGGTGTATCAGTACAGTGTGTAGTATTATGGTGGTGTATCAGTACAGTGTGTGTAGTATTATGGTGGTGTATCGGTACGGTGTGTGTAGTATTATGGTGGTGTATCAGTAGGCCTATGGTGTGTGTAGTATTATGGTGGTGTATCAGTACAGTGTGTGTAGTATTATGGTGGTGTATCAGTATGGTGTGTGTAGTATTATGGTGGTGTATCAGTATGGTGTGTGTAGTATTATGGTGGTGTATCAGTATGGTGTGTGTAGTATTATGGTGGTGTATCAGTACAGTGTGTGTGTTAATATGGTGGTGTATCAGTACAGTAATCAGTACAGTGTATCAGTACAGTATCATGTTTTCCCATTTTAGCTCCAGCTACAAAGTGCATAATTGTTTTGTCAGTAATTTGTAAGTACTATAGGTTTCCTAAATGATGGGGGACAGAGAGAGGTCCATGTTCTTGACCATATCCTGTGTGTGTCTATAAGAGATGTAATGTGTGTGAATATGCTTTGAATTACACGTCAATGCATTTTTTGTGTGTGGTTTTTGGGGTAAGAAATAAGGTATGGGTTCTGTTACATGCTGAGACATTTTTTACGTGTGTAGAGACATTATACATGTGTGTTACTCTAGTGTGAGACATTAAGTGTGTGTACACATGTATGTCACAAAAATGTCTGTATATTTGACTGCTGAATGTGCTATGCTTCTGAGTGTGTCATACACAAAAACATACACACATGCCTTTATTTTATGCATTAGAATAATTTTATAGAATAATTTTCAAACATTGTTTTGTTACATTGTTTTACATGTCCTTGCATGTGTGTGTGTGTGTGTGTGTGTGTGTGTGTGTGTGTGTGTGTCTGCCTGTGTGCCACAGTCTAAAAGAAGATGAACTCAGGTGTGTGTGTCTCCTTTGGCAGATTGATTGACAGGTCACCTTAAATCCGAGTTATATTTCTGAGACAACATAAAAGAGAGAGAGGTAGAGAGATGGAGAGAGTGAGATGGAGGAGAGAGGATGAGAGGCAGATAGAGATGCAGAGGGAGATGGAGACAGAGAGAAGACAGACTTAGGAGATGGTAATAAGTGCAGCGATCGGCCAGCCCCACTCTCTGCATACCAAACACCTCACTGCAAGTTTCTTTGGTGAGGTGGAAATTCGGGCTTTTACCCCAAAAAGCAGACCAAAGAAAGTCCCGACCCGCGGGAACCCTCCTGTCCTTTTATCGACTCCTTAGCCTGTTCTCACAGGCCCGGCTTTGGGCAGGGGAGGTTCTAGTCCTCATTCAATACCGCTGGGGTTACGCGTCCAGCCAGGAGAGGCTGCCGCTGGGGTCTGGGGGGAACTCGACTGTAACTCCACAACGGCGAAGCCCACTGTAGCCGTGGCCTTGAAGAAAAGCCCGCTTCAGACTTTAAGTGGTTTATTAAAGGAGAAGAATGAAAGCAGAAGGGAAAAGTGACTGTCTGCAGAGATAACAGAGGAGGCAGGCATGAAAGAGCCCATTCCTGACCGTCGGCAAACAGCCTCTAAACTGTGTTTACTTGCGCTAAAAGCCTCTTCTCTTAAGACGCCGGAGTTCTGAGGTGCAGCCACAACAATGGGTGGTGTCACTCCACAATACGCCTTAGTAGGACAGGAAGCCCATACCCTCGAATCACCTGTCATATCAGTGTGCAGCTCTGCATTTCACTCCCTCTTGGGAACGGAGGAAATTGTTATTGCTATTGTTTGCTCGTTTGGGTGTCCCTGAGTGCCTGAAGTTGTATTAAATGTGCCACTTTCAGTCTTTTACAATCAACTACGGAATCCTTTCTCTTCAAGTTAAACTTGTCTGCTACCTCTCTCACTCTTTTTCCATTTATACCTCTCTCCCCCTCTGTCTTTCTTCCCAGCTGTTTCCTCTTTCCATCTTTCTATCTCCCTCTCTCATCTGTCCCCCCATCTCTCCTTTCGCCCTGCTTTTAAATCAACGGAGGGAAAAAAAGAGAACAATCCATTTTCACTCAGTGCCTGAATCAGCTAGTAAGGTCTAGGAAATGTCTGGGGAATCGAACCTTTACCACTCCTCACTGCTGATGGACTACCGTGGCACATTTGATTTCATTTCCCTTGGCAGATTAAAACACAGAGGGATGTTTGATCGTGTGAAATATTTCTCTCTCATTCTGCCGGTCACAGATTGCAACTCGAAGAGCATGTCAGTTGAGATTTGAGTGCATGAATGAGAGTGTGCACTTACTATTCCCAAGTTAAACCATTTTTAATTCTTACCCTTTGCCATTTCTCTTTCCCTCTCCCTCTCAGTCATCCAGGCTGCTCCACAATCCATCTCCACCTCATTTCCTCTGGAACGGACAGAGCTTAGCACAGCCCCAAGCCGAACGACAATCAACACAGTCCCAGCCCAATACCTGAACACCACAGTTCCAACCCAATCTTCCAATGGAAATATCCCATCCAGATCCTCAAACGGAATTATCCCGGAACGATCCCCGAATAGAACAGTCCTGACCCGATCCCCGAGTGGAACAGTCCTGACCCGATCCCCGAATGGAACAGTCCTGGTCTTGTCTTCCCCTGGAAAATTTATAGATCAGGCCCTGATTGACAGAATGCCAGCCCAAACCTCACACCCCACAGATCTGCGTCAGACCTCAGCCACCAAACCAACATTCAACAGCAGCCACAAACCTGGCAAGTGCCTCCTCCCATCTTGTTGTGTGATATCTTTATGTTCATAGATGTTGAGAAACCTGGACTCTTCAATGTTCCTTCAATTAATTATAGCTTTAGCTGCTAGGCTAGCTCTTACAGGTCATCCTAACAGCAAGTTCTTGTAGCAGTAAGTCCAGACAAAGCAGCTCCCTACTGTATGCACAGAGTAATAGAGTAATACTACACAGTGTAGCAGGAAACGTTGGCAGAGGCAAGCAGGAAAGGTGAAGAGGTAAAGGTGCAGAGGTAAAGGTGAAGAGGTAAAGGTGAGGAGGTAAAGGTGCAGAGGTAAAGGTGCAGAGGTAAAGGTGCGGAGGTAAAGGTGAGGAGGTAAAGGTGAGGTAAAGGTGCAGAGGTAAAGGTGCGGAGGTAAAGGTGAGGTAAAGGTGCAGAGGTAAAGGTGAGGAGGTAAAGGTGAGGTAAAGGTGCGGAGGTAAAGGTGAGGAGGTAAAGGTGAGGTAAAGGTGCGGAGGTAAAGGTGCGGAGGTAAAGGTGAGGAGGTAAAGGTGAGGTAAAGGTGCGGAGGTAAAGGTGAGGTAAAGGTGAAGAGGTAAAGAGGTAAAGGTGAAGAGGTAAAGGTGAAGAGGTAAAAGGTGAAGAGGTAAAGAGGTAAAGGTGAAGAGGTAAAGAGGTAAAGGTGAAGAGGTAAAGGTGAAGAGGTAAAGAGGTAAAGGTGAAGAGGTAAAGAGGTAAAGGTAAAGAGGTAAAGGTAAGGAGGTAAAGGTGAAGAGTAAAGAGGTAAAGGTGAAGAGGTAAAGGTGAAGAGGTAAAGGTAAAGAGGTAAAGGTGAAGAGGTAAAGAGGTAAAGGTAAGGAGGTAAAGGTGAAGAGGTAAAGAGGTAAAGGTGAAGAGGTAAAGGTAAGGAGGTAAAGGTGAAGAGTAAAGAGGTAAAGGTGAAGAGGTAAAGGTGAAGAGGTAAAGGTAAAGAGGTAAAGGTGAAGAGGTAAAGAGGTAAAGGTAAGGAGGTAAAGGTGAAGAGGTAAAGAGGTAAAGGTGAAGAGGTAAAGAGGTAAAGGTGAAGAGGTAAAGAGGTAAAGGTAAGGAGGTAAAGGTGAAGAGGTAAAGAGGTAAAGGTAAGGAGGTAAAGGTAAGGAGGTAAAGGTGAAGAGGTAAAGAGGTAAAGGTAAGGAGGTAAAGGTGAAGAGGTAAAGGTGAAGAGGTAAAGAGGTAAAGGTAAGGAGGTAAAGGTGAAGAGGTAAAGAGGTAAAGGTAAGGAGGTAAAGGTGAAGAGGTAAAGAGGTAAAGGTAAGGAGGTAAAGGTGAAGAGGTAAAGAGGTAAAGGTAAGGAGGTAAAGGTGAAGAGGTAAAGAGGTAAAGGTGAAGAGGTAAAGGTGAAGAGGTAAAGAGGTAAAGGTGAAGAGGTAAAGGTGAAGAGGTAAAGAGGTAAAGGTAAGGAGGTAAAGGTGAAGAGGTAAAGAGGTAAAGGTAAGGAGGTAAAGGTGAAGAGGTAAAGAGGTAAAGGTGAAGAGGTAAAGAGGTAAAGGTAAGGAGGTAAAGGTGAAGAGGTAAAGAGGTAAAGGTGAAGAGGTAAAGGTGAAGAGGTAAGGAGGTAAAGGTAAAGAAGCAGGTTTCCCCTGTGTCAGGTTCCCTGCCCCTTCTGTCTTCTTCAGTTTGGGCTGTCAGGAGACAGAAGGGGTTTACAAAAGGGTTTTGTTGCTTCTTGCACCTACACTTATGCTAGTACCAGTAGGCCAGAGTTTATACAAATAGAGTACATTTTTTAATTATTATTTAGAAGGTTCCTCTTCTATATGTTTTGGGGGGTTTGAGTTTATCAGTGATTTCACATTGTGGTGGTGGATGGTCATTTTTGGCTTTGTAGCTATGAGGCTTTTAAATCTGTTATGGGAGAATGTGATAAATCTAATATAGGATATATCTGAAATGGGGTTGAGTACATCATAGTGCTGCAGAGAGGTCCAAGAAGATTTAAATCATACGATATCAGTATGTATACGGTATATGCTTTCCTTGGGAATCCAACCAGTGACATTGGTGCCATTATCACCAGGTGAGGCAGGTAAGGGGTTCTAAGTAGTGGGTAGAATCTCTTCTGGAGGAAAATAGGTAAAGGTAAGTACATGAGGAAGAGAGATGTTCAGGGTGGAGATATGGCAGAAAGATGAGAAGATTGGTGCATCCTGTTCACATTCTTGAAGAATATGTCAGAGTCTACATGATTATGATGTGCTCTGATTCGTTTAAAACATATCCATGGTGATTTTAAGCAGTGGATGTTAGCTTACCTAGGTCATAGGTCATATGGAGAATTAACGCTGCTTGAGCAAAATGTCAGAATTCAAATATTTTCTCTGATATTTTCTTTTCCCAGTTGTAATGATGAAATATGTTAGAGTTTGCTGTGGAATGGGTGGTCAACAACCCAAATATCGGCCAGAGTATCAGTTTAGTGGCTGCAAAACTCAAGATGTTTTCTTCTTTCGTTTTACAGCCACCAGGCTTATGCAACTAAGCAATAATGGAATCTCACGAGGAACCATTTGCCCAGAGATTCTCATATATTCACATACTAAAACTACATCACTGAGTGTTGGAGAAACTGTACAAATGTGCGTTTTTGCTAACTCTTTCCTTGAACTACTGGAGGTCACTGGTATTCAATTAGAAGTATATAGAAGCAAATTAGAATTCCTTTAATAATGTTAACTCTACTGATTTAAGCATGGAAAAGCTCCCTGTTGACAAAAGGATTCCTGTTTTTCATGCTGCTTATAGCACGGTGTTGTATTCTGGACCCTCGCTGCCTGCGGACTTGACCTCGATCTTGTTCCATCCTCGGAAGCAGGGCAGAAGGAATGTGAGGTTTCGCTTTCAGTAGACAAGGAAAAAAAATCTGCTCTCCTTTTGACAGTAACAAGGTCAGGGATGAACAGTGGCACCCAGCTGAGTTCTGCAACTCTGTTTGGGTGCCGGTGGTTGAAGTTGGTGAAGAAGAGCAACCTGTGGGCCACGCTTTGCTCTCTCTCTCTCTCTCTCTCCCACTCTCTCTCTCTCTCTCTCTCTCTCTCTCTCTCTCTCTCTCTCTCTCTCTCCACTGCGGTGTTCTTTTCATGCTGTCCACTCTGAAGGTTAAGAGGCTTTCATCCCTGTGAAACCTAGCGTTCCAATTGAAACTTTGTGTTAGGCACCAACGGCCTTGGTCAACACAACAGCACAGAGAGCGGGAGGCACGTTGTGACCCCTTGCTGACCCTTTGACCCTTTCCATCATGACCCTTCTGGCCTCATTCACCACAGGCACAAACACAAGATGCAGGCAGGGAAAAAGAGCCTCTTTCTTGGTCTCTTTCCCACCCTCTCTAACCCTCTCCATCATTCCCTCTTATTCTCCCTCTTTCTATATCTCTCTCCTCCCTCTTTTTTCCTGGCTCTCTATCTTCAGTCTCTCTATCTCTCCATCTCTCCCTCCTTCTGAGGCACACATGTCCAGCATTCGTGGAGGGTCTGGCAGCGGGGTGCTGGCGACAGGCCGAGACCCTCGGTGCGATTGGCAGCTGTGTTAATACGCTCCTATTGGCTTGGAAATTGCCTGCTGTCACACTCTGATCGGGAGACGAGGCAGAACCTCTCTGTCCGCCCGATCGGACCCCCCAAGGCACGGGCTGAGGGATTTGGGCTGGTCTTGTTAATATGGAATGAAATGCGGTGGCAATAACCCTCAATATGTCTAATCATAGATTTTTTATAAAAATGTAAAAAATGCCTCTCGTTTTCAGGGTGCTGTCATGGGATAAAAGGGCTATCTGTTTATTGAACAAGGACATTGTGTATTCAGGTTAAGGCAGCACGCATGTCCCTTTTCCAAAATCAATCATAATGAGGTGAATTACGCGTACAGATGAAGCTACCCTCTGTATGTTAATAATAATAATAATGAGTAGGAGTTTAACTTACTGTGACATAAGCATATCATTGTCTATTAGGGACAGCATTTTGGCTCTTGGACTGGTTCAGTCGTTTTTGATAAAAGGGAGAAGTTGAGCAGTTTCTCACCTCCCTGGGGGGGTGAGGTGTGAGGTGTGAGTGGGGGGGGAGACTTTGGATGCAGGAAAGGTGAAGCAGAGAGAGACAGTGAGAAAGTGAGAAATTAGGAGATCATTCACGGTTGACTGAGAACATGCACTCATCACACACACATGCGTGCACACCAAAGAGCACGTGTAACAGCAATGAAATTACTATTTTTATTATATATAATTTTTTGTGCTTTTAAAATTAATTTTTTGTTGTTATTTTTTTGTTTTTGTACTTGTGCTCATTATCGAGTGTTAACATCATAATTGGCTGTAAATGTCTTCTGTGCCTCAAGCTCAGTTTGTGCTGATAGAAGCAAGTTTGTGCTGATCAGTGTTGGGTGTCATATTTTGCACTTTTGGTGGTAATATTTACGGTCTGTTACACCAGGCTGTCCAGTGGTGTATAAACACAGCCTAGTTTAATGAATCCTGAGCTAACACAACACAAGCCCCAAACGAAGGCCATCCGAACTGCCTGCCGACAACACACCAAGACCCCAGGTGTAGTGTATGCTTTCGGCATTTATAGATTTGAAATTGTTGGAACAAAATGGTACAGTAGAGGACTGTCATGGAAGAACTTGCTGGGACTCACTGTGAAGAAAGGGGCGGGGCCAGGGACTCACTGTGAAGAAGGGGGCGGGGCCAAGGGGACATTGGGTGGTTTCATGGTGAGTTTGGAGACAGAAATGGTGAGAAGAGACGAGGAGAAATTGGGCATGAAGAGTGAGAAGGTCGACAGGGAAAGAGATGGTGGGAGGAGTCAGGACAATGTGGGAGGAGACAGAAGGTGGGCGGAGACAGTGTGACAGACACTGAGGATGGGTTGAAAGTGGTTGGAGATAAGGGTTGAGACAGGGGAGGAGATTTGGGCATCTGTCTATGTCCTTAATAATACTATAGATCTGGGTTCTTAATTACTTTGCAATTACAAGAGTCAAAGAATTACATTGGTGAAGAGAAGAATGAATGAATGCAAGAAGAAGAATGCAAGGAGACAAAGAACAGGTTTTTACTTCAGGTTTTCAAGCACAGCTATTAAATAGGAACCTTTTCTTCCTTGCTTTGTTTCCTGGGAGGCAGAAGTTACTGATGCACAGAACACGACAGCCAGGTGTGCAAGCAGACCATGTTTCCTGGGCGTCCTGTGCATCGACCTACGACCTCCATACGTTGGATACGTCTGCGGGCGCTGTCCACCGGGCTACCGTGGCAACGGACGCACCTGCACAAAACATGCAAGTAAGGAAATTGCAACAAAGGTAATTTCAACAGGGTCGTTTTATTGTGGAACTCGGTGAAAGGTTTGCTATGTGCACCCAATCACAGAGCAGAGGGCAGGACAAGCTGTAATGTGCACCCAATCACAGAGCAGAGGGCAGGACAAGCTGTAATGTGCACCCAATCACAGAGCAGAGGGCAGGACAAGCTGTAATGTGCACCCAATCACAGAGCAGAGGGCGGGACAAGCTGTAAACAGTACCTCAGCTCGCCTGCTATCACTTCCTGTTCTCAGTAGACTGCATGTTCATAGCCCAAGGAAAGACACTGGACAGAACTCAGCCCTAACGAGGCCCAAACCACACTGGCCCGAGGTTTACTGAGCTTCATTAAAGAAGAAAAGATGAAAGACAGAAAGAAAACAACGAAAGAAAACAACTCTTGTTTTCACCCTATAGAGTCTTTGAGTCAGCTGGTCACAGACACCCCCCACTACCCTCCCCCTCTCTGCCTCGATATCTCTGAGCATCAGGGTATTTCTTCTTAATCCATTCCTTTGTGGAGGGCCTTTCAAGGACACGCCGTTAGAGAAGGTGCAGCGTGTTCTGGAGGAGTACAACAACTTCCAGTGTTCATCATCACTGCAAAAGGCTCTCAGCTGGTACCATCGCTCAATGGAGTAGCCCCAGTGAGGAGGCTCTGTGGTCTCTCTCTCTCTCTCTCTCTCTCTCTCTCTCTCTCTCTCTCTCTCTCTCTCTCTCTCTCTCTCTCTCTCTTCATTTTTCTTTTCTCTATTTCTCTTCTTCTCTCTCACTCTATCTCACAAGCTTTTTTCTTTCTCTCCTCATTTTTCACTCTCCCTTTCTCATTCTCTTCTTCTATTTTTCTCTCTCCTTCCCTATCTCTATCTCTTTCTCCCTCTTTTCCCTCTCCCTCTCTCTCCTTCCCTCAGTCTGTCTGCTTCTCACTCTATATCTCTTCTTCCCTCTCTCTCCTCCACTCCCTCTCTCTCCCGGGGTGCATGTCCTTTGTTATGAAGAGAAAAGCTGAATTGCGTGTATCACGCCGGGGGCCTCTGCTTCATCATTATGTCTGCCAGCAAGCGTCTCTCTGCGTGTTTGTCTACCAGTAATCACCCAAACAGCCATCGCCAAAACAAAACACGACACAGAGACTGCCATTTCTGCAGCTACGCCATGCTGTTAGGGAGCATTACATCATCTCCTAGTTTGTGGCTTCGTGTGGTCATTTCTGTGGCCATTTGTGTGGCCATTTTGTAGGTCTTCAGCAAAGATGATGTTTGACTGTCTGCAATCTTTGTGAAGTAAAACTGTGTTGGAAGTCTCACCATGTGTGTGTGTGTTCAGAGCCGAACCCCTAAAAGGATTCGTTGGAGACATAAACAGATAAATACATGTATAATTTTAAGATGAAAATATCTTAGTTCAATGCTGTCAATGTACATTTTGGACTTTATCTATTATCTTGTTTTTCAGTGCACCTGCCCACTTCTAGGAGAGAACCCATCACCTTATTTAGTGGCCCCCACATCTCTCCAAGAACACCACATCTTCACATGCCCTCTTCACCAATCAGAGAGCTCCACAAACACCTCTCCCTGCCAGCCAGGACCCCAGCCCAACAGGCTGTCACTCACAGGCCCCTCCCTCCGACCCCTCCACCAATCATAGACAGAAGAGATGCGGCGGCGGTCAGTTTACGATACAACCCGAGTAGCAGGACCACCCTCCCTTCACGGGCCCAGACGCACCACCACGCCCGCCCCGGTGCCGCACTTAAGGTGTACAAGGGTGGGTTTGTGGGGGTCGTGCCCGGGGTGTCCCCAAGAACAAGCACACCTCACACCTCGAAGGGCAGCAGCACTTCAGAGCAGGAAGTACAGCAACCCAGCCAGGTCACACTCGGCCACAACACATCGGGCACCTCCACCAGTTCCCAGTGGCCGATCACCGCGGCGCTGGCGTCTGTCACGTTCTCCATCTCCGAATCTGAGTCCTCTGCGGACGGAGCCCTGGAGGACAGTGAAGAGAAGGCCCATGACCTCCGACCTTCAGGCCGAGATCGTCTTCCCATCCTGGGCTGGCAGAGACAGGTCCTGTCCCCAAGCATCCACCCACGCTCCATGCATGGTGTTCGTCGTTGGTGGAGTCCTGTCCCTGCACAGGTGCTGGACAGGAGTGTCACCTGTGCAGGTATCACCTGCTTCCCTGGTGTGCAGTGCGAGCGTGCAGGTGAGACGTCCTCCAGGTGCGGCCGCTGTCCTTTGGGATACACGGGAGACGGGAGAACTTGCAGAGGTAAATACCACCGCCTGCACACTGCAGCTGATCCTGACACAAGCGTATTACGGTTTTATTTCATCTCTGAAATATTTTGAATGCAATTACACAACATAGAGATATGATAAAACATTGCTCAGTTCAACTGAGTTTGCCAGCCTGCTTCAGTCCAGCAGTACCACACACAGTGGTACAAGCAGGGAGACCGTGTGCTGTTAAATCCAACATGTGCAAACCCCACAGTTATGATTGTGAGAATTATCACAACAGGAGACACTCGCTAGGTTTTAGCTTTCTCTGGGTTATCTTACGCTCACAAAGTCAAATTTATTTTTGTAGCGCTTTTTACAATAGCCGTTGTCACAAGGCAGCTTTAAAGATTTCAAGTTTGAGGCCCACAGTGAGCAAGACGAAGTTGACAGTGACAGAGAAAACCTCCATAAGTGCAGGAGGAAGAAACTTTTGGAAGCCTCACTAGTTTGTTTTCTGTTGCTAGTTTGCTTTAGCATGTTAGCGTTCTCTTTTTAGAGTAATTTTCACTCGTTAGATTATCTTTCATTCACTATACTTTAACACTCACAAGGTTGCAGAGACTCAAAGAAACTGTTCAGGTGAGAAGTTTGGGTGCTGTGAACTTTCTGACTGGTGAGCGTAAATCTTATGTGAGTTTTCCTCTTGATTAGGACCACCTGATTTATAACGAACAAGGAGAAATTCTTGGAAAGGCGCCGGTTGTTACTGCATTGCCTAGACATTAACCTAGTTAATTAGAACGCATTCACGCATTTTATGTTCCCTGGGGCTTTAGAGCTTGATGTTTCTTTCCTGAAAACAGCATTATCATAATCATGTGTTTCATAAGTAAAAATTATGTCTCCAAAAGAACATGCTAGCATCGGAATTCCAACTTTTATATTCTCCCTCTCACAATCACAGGCTCCTCTTCGCATATTTGATGATATTTGTAATAAATAATACATACGTTGTAATTGATGTTGTAATATATGCAGTTGTAAATACTTACAGACTCACTGAGCACTTTATTTGTAACACCATAACACCTCATCGCAGCCTTACTTAGCATGCAGGAGCAGTTGTGTAATTCTGTAGTTAGACTGTAGTCCATGTGGGTTTGATGGTGTTTTTAAACACTGTCTACCTTGATTGTCCATCTTCTAGATGTAAAATCAGAGACGATGTAGCTGCACATTTTTAATGCGAGTCGTCCTCAAGACCCTCATGAGTGGGTCACAAGACGGTGCCCACGGGTCACTGTTGGATGGATGTTTTTGTTTGGTGGACGTTTCTCAGTCCGGCAGTCAGACAGTGAGGTGTTTAAAAACTCCAGCAGCCTGGCTGTGTCTGAACTACCTGTACCAGAGCAACATACAGCAACACACAATATGCTGGTGTCACTGCAGTGCTAAGAATAATAACCACCCTCATAATACCTGCTCCATGGTGGTCCTGTGGGGGTCCGGACCACATAATACCTGCTCCATGGTGGTCCTGTGGGGGTCCGGTCCACATAATACCTGCTCCATGGTGGTCCTGTGGGGGTCCGGACCACATAATACCTGCTCCATGGTGGTGCTGTGGGGGTCCGGACCACTGATGGCGATGGTGAAAGGGGGCTAACACAGTAAGAAGAGAAACAGATGGACTACAGTCTGTTTTCCTGTATCAGTGGAGCTGATAAATGGATGAGGGTTCCTGCAAGGAGGTGTTCCTAATAAAGAGTTCGGTGAATGAATCACCTCATGAGTCAAGATGTCTGCTCAGTGCAGTCTGGAGTTCTGCTCCCAAACGTGACATTGCATCTTGCTCAGTGTATGTTGCATGTGTGTGTGTGTGTGTGTGTGTGTGTGTGTGTGTGTGCTCGGTCTCTGTCAGCCGTGTGCAGACACGCGTGTGCACAGAACATGGAGTGTGCCGCACCAAACACCTGCCGCTGTAAGCAAGGATACACTGGACAGAACTGTGAGACAGGTAACACACACACACACACACACACACACACACACACACACACACACACACACACACACACACACACACATTTATAATCACTCATACTTTTATCTGTAAGGATGCAAGCACACACATATACACACATACACACATAAAGGTACACACACACAAATACACACACCAGTTATTGTGTGACCCCCCCACAGTTATCTGCAGTCCAGCATGTCAGAACGGAGGGGTGTGCATCGCTCCAGGAGTATGTGACTGCACAGAGGGTTACCATGGAGAAACGTGTGAGAGAGGTAAGACCAACCTATCTGTGTGTGGGTGTGTGTGTGTGTGTGTGTGTGTGTGTGTGTGTGTGTTCCCCCAAAATATATAAAACTTAAAAGGGCAAAGTAATTTCATTTTGTTTATTGAGGTTAAACGTTAGGTGTGTGTTTGTGTGCGCGCACGCTTGTGTGTGTGTGTGTGTGTGCGTGTGTGTGTTATGTGCTTGTATAAGTATGTGTGTAAGTGTGTGTATGTGTTATGTGCTTGTGTATGTGTGTACTTGTGTGTGTATGTGTTATGTGCTTGTGTAAGTATGTGTGTATGTGTTATGTGCTTGTGTAAGTATGTAAGTGTGTGTTTCTGATGAAGGAGTGCTGGTTTGTTTTGTGGTGATGCACACTCTGCAATTACACTTTCACACCAACACCACGTGGGTGGAGTGACATCGCAGGGGTGGAGTGACATCATGGGGGGTGGAGTGACATCACGGGGGTGGTGGGGACCAGTAACTTATGTGTTTTACTGTGTGAGTTTTGTGTGTTTTTGTGTGTGTGTGTGTGTGTGTGTCCCTACCTCAGCTCTCTGTACCTCTCCGTGTGTGAACGGGGGCACCTGTGTGAGGCGCGACACCTGCTCGTGTCCCTACGGCTTTGTTGGCCCCAGATGTGAGACACGTGAGTCCCCCTCAACTGTGTGTGTGTGTGTGTGTGTGTGTGTGTGTGTGTGTGTGCGCACATGTGCACGTGTGTACAAAACTGCTAGTAGAAATGAATTTGATTACCTCAGTTAAGTTTAAAAGATTTTCTTATAATGTTTAAAACTGAACTTATGGTAGCGGTAACTCAAGGTGCATCAGTAAATGCAATAGTTAAAAGAATACGCGCACATTGGATATGAGTTCAATATGCCCCTAGTGGTCATAGGAGGTTTTACATGTGTTTATGTTTGGCGTTCACAGTGGTGTGTAACCGCCACTGTCAAAACAGAGGCCAGTGTGTGTCGCCTGATGAGTGTGAGTGTCTGCCAGGTTGGACTGGACCTTCATGTGAAACAGGTGAGTGTGTTTGTGTGTGTAATTAGCTCCCTCAGGGCCCAACCTTCTTACTGTAAAATCCGTCATGCCCTCTGTGTGTGTGTGTCTCCATATCTGTCTGTGTACGTGTATATGTTCTGTGTGTGTGTGTCTTTGCGTACTCATTCGTCCTCTGTAGACTGGGCAGCAGGGAAAGTGGAGGTTGTTATTTCAACCTGAAAATGTCTCTGTGCTCCATCCATCCATCGTAGCTACACCATCACCCCCTCTCCAACCACAAGCACCCCCCACTTCTGCAGAGATCACTGAATACCATTATAACGCATGCAATCAACCACACATTTAAGAGAACAGGTGCACAAGACCTGCACAGGACCCTTTAAGACTAGTGAATTAAGATTAGTTATTAATACATATTGAGATGAAATTTATGTTTTCACACTCACATTGTATTGGACGGCCTGCCCCTCCTGGGGACCCCGTTATGTTCTCATCTGTACCGTAGCGATCACAGAAGAGGAGATGTGCTTGCGTGTATCTGAGACGTGTGTGGTATGTCTCTGCAGCTCTGTGTGATCCTGTGTGCCTCAATGGCGGTGTGTGTGTGCGGCCAAATTCCTGTTCATGTCAGCATGGCTTCTACGGAGCTCAGTGTCAAAATGGTAACACTTCTTCTGCCCACACACACACACACACACACACACACACACACACAAATGCTAGGATGTGGGAGGCTGGACACAGGTGCGGATAGTTTAACAGTTTAATTAACAGAAAAACTAAATAAATGACAGTACACAAACATGTGACTAAGACAACTCCAATTTAAACCAAGAACACGATATTACTAACAGAAAACCTCTAAAAACAAAGACATGAGCAGTGATGGCATAGTTACCTTGAAAAAGTAATCCGATTACTGCTACTGTTACTGATTACTTGATTTTAAAAGTAACTACGTTAAATTACAAGTTACTTTAGTAGTTACATTCAGCAGCAAAATTAATTTTTCCAATACTCACTTTATTGGAAGTGCATTTTTAACAATGTATTGAAGGAGGTTCGGTAACCGAGGCAGAAACTGCTTAATCCAAAAATCCAGAGGAGGGAAACTATTGATAACGCAACCCTGGCGTGCGCAAGCCCCGCCCCCCAGTGTCACTTAAAGGGCTAAGACACCTTGAGTGGCCAAGTGTCTGTCCGTTAGGGAATTCCTCGTGAGGAGTAGTCAGTCCCACCAGGATTTCGCGGGCCTTTTTTGTGATTGTTGCGGGCTAAAATGTTTGATGTTGCGGGTGTTTTTCAAAAAAATTGCGATGGAAGTTGCGGTGTGTTTTTGCTTTTTTGTGAGTACATTGCAATAGGGAGTAAATGTTGTATGGTTTCCTCTATTTAGTATTCCATTTTAGTTATCTATTTACCTAATTTATTCAGGGTTGCCAACTTTTCAAGATCGCTTGGAGTGAGATTTGAACCTGGAGGGGGTGGCGAACATTAATTGTTGACGGGGGGGGGGGGGGGGGGGGGGGGGGTTAGCGAACGTAAGTTGTTACCGGGCGGCCTGTAAAATGGACACAAATTAAGTTTTATATCGAGATCGATCGCCAGTGGTTGGAGCCAGAGCGAACTAGTAACTCAGACACTTTATCTCAGTTTAAAGTTTAAACTTATAAACTTTATCTCAGACCCTCACCGCTTGCTTGCGCGGCAGTGACTTCGCGGGCTACCGTTGCATTGTGGGGAATGTAGTGTTTGTGCGGGCGGCTGTGGCGTGCGAGCCGGTTCTAATAGTAATTTAATATCATCCAGGGGGCCATAGATAATCAATTCGCGGGTCGGATCTGGCCCGTGGGCCTTAGCTTTGACATATGTGCTCTATGTTGTATGAAATAGTTTGGGCAGGAATGATCCCTCTCAAGATTTTGTATGCCCCGCCCCCTGAAACACAGGTGTTGGGACAGAGAATGCACAATGATCCCTCTCACTTTCTTGAAATGATCCCTCGAAGTGCAACAGCGGTGGCAGAAATGGACTTTCCGTCTCTTAAAAGACTATGAAGAATCACTTGGAGTGGATGGGCTGGTGATAGAAATGTTAAACTTGTTGGAAATACATGTATGAACCCATCATTGTGAAACAATAAAACACTGAAAACAAAAAAACTGTTTATCCCCGCTTTCATGTAGTGTACCGAGATACTGCTTTTCACGATCTTTTTGCCGTTATTTTCATCGCTCATGCTGCTTTCAGTCCGCTCCTCTTGAACGTATATACGGAAGTAAGGCGGGAGTTTGTCGACGTCACATCAAGACGACATCAGTGATTGGTCAAAGTTGCGGGAAAGTTGCGGAGATTGGCTGAAGTTGCAACACCGCCCTGAATTCGCAGGGTTTGCTTGAAGTTGCAAATCGCAACATCGCGACTTTCTGGAGGGTCTGAGTAGTAGTCGCTACAGTATCTCCTGACATTACGTTTGTGTAGCTGCGCGGTATTATTTGTAAATTTATTTGTTAACATAATACAAGCGACCTGTTCAGTCAGACAGCTATTTGTTGAGAAACAAAATACCATTACAATTTCAAGCATTTTAAAGTAGGCTACGTTAGTCAAAATTCAGCACTTTTCAAACGTGGAACACAAAGCAACATTAAAATTCTTCAGGTAAATGTTCCTTCCCCTGTTTTTGAGGGGTGTTTCTTTATACTACTACATATCGTTACGGGAGGACACTGCACAGAATGACTTGTAAAACGTGCTCGCGCTCTCACAGGGTCGCACGCAGCGTGCGGAGTCGAGCGCTACGGTCAGACGCAAAAGTAGAACTGAGCCAAGAAGAAAGCAAAAATATATATTTTACTAGGGAAAATAAAAATAGTAACGCACCGTTACGTGGATAAGTAACTTTAATCTGATTACTGGACTGGAAATAGTAGCGCGTTATATTACTCGTTACCGAAAAAAGTGGTAAGATTAGAGTAACGTGTTACTGACGTCACTGGACATGAGACAACAAACTAGCAAACCACATACTAACTCATGATACTCACAAACACACACAACAAACACACACATCATCATACAAAGACAAATCATAAAAACCACAAAATAAATAAGATTTGTTAGAAACAAAACAGCCTAGAGCATGACAATCTCTACAGGTATAAGAGCGAAACACTACAGCCAGCGCATGATGAGAACATACAGACAATGACCGACAACCCACATGGTGAAACACAGGACTCAAATACACAGGCAAACCAAGAAACAAACGAGACACACCTGGAGACCATGATGAGAGGGGCGGAGTACAAGGGAGGGATGTGAAACCAGACACAGTGATGAATTTCAAAATAAAAGTACACAAGGGGGAAACCAGGAAATAAACCAGACCCAAAACAAGAGGGGTTGTTGAGGGAACCGTAACACACACACTTACACACATACACAAGCACATGACACATACACACACACTTACACACATACACAAGCACATAACACATACACACACACTTACACACATACTTACACAAGCACATAACACATACACACATACTTACACAAGCACATAACACATACACATACACAAGCACATAACACATACACACACTTACACACATACTTATACAAGCACATAACACATACACACACACTTACACACATACACAAGCACATGACACATACACACACACTTACACACATACACAAGCACATAACACATACACACACACTTACACACATACACAAGCACATGACACATACACACACACTTACACACATACACAAGCACATAACACATACACACATACTTACACACATACACAAGCACATAACACATACACACACACTTACACACATACTTACACAAGCACATAACACATACACACATACTTACACAAGCACATAACACATACACACACACGTACAAACATACACAAGCACATAACACATACACACACACTTACACACATACACAAGCACATAACATACACACACACTTACACACATACACAAGCACATAACACATACACACACACTTACACACATACACAAGCACATGACACATACACACACACTTACACACATACACAAGCACATAACACATACACACACACTTACACACATACACAAGCACATGACACATACACACACACTTACACACATACTTACACAAGCACATAACACATACACACATACTTACACAAGCACATAACACATACACATACACAAGCACATAACACATACACACACTTACACACATACTTATACAAGCACATAACACATACACACACACACACATACAAAAGTACATAACACACAAAAGTACATAATGCACACACATTTACACACATACACAAGTACATACGCACATTTCCAAACATACTTACACAAGTGCATAACACTCACACATTCTTACACAAGTACATAACACACACACTCAAGAAATAAGCGATATCTGGCTCACGCGCACACACACACACACACACACACACACACACACACACACACACACACACACACACACACACACACACACACACACACACACACACACACACACTCACTCACACAAATCTCCTTACGCAGCACATGCAGATTGATGTATGCTGTGTGTGTGTGTTTCTGATGAAGACCCTGTCAGGAACCCATGATAAAACTGACCTGGACTCTTTCTCAGTGTCTCCCAATCACCTCCGTCCACACCTCCGCCTGCACCTCCATCCACACCTCCGTCCGCACCTCCACTCGCACCTCCGTCCACACCTCCTTCCACACCACCGTCCGCACCTCCGCCCACACCTCCGTCCACACCTCCACCCCTCCGCCCCTCCGCCCTCACACCTCCGTTCACACCTCCACCCACACCTCCATTCACACCTCCATCCACACCTCCACCCCTCCGCCCCTCCGCCCTCACACCTCCGTTCACACCTCCACCCACACCTCCGTTCACACCTCCGTCCACACCTCCGCCCCTCCGCCCACACCTCCACCCACACCTCCGTTCACACCTCCATCCACACCTCCGTTCACACCTCCACCCACACCTCCGCCCCTCCGTCCACACCTCCACCCACACCTCCACCCACACCTCCATCCACACCTCCACCCACACCTCCGTCCACACCTCCACCCACACCTCCGTCCACACCTCCGTCCACACCTCCACCCACACCTCCGTCCACACCTCCGCCCCTCCGCCCACACCTCCACCCACACCTCCGTTCACACCTCCATCCACACCTCCGTTCACACCTCCACCCACACCTCCGCCCCTCCGTCCACACCTCCGTCCACACCTCCACCCACACCTCCGTTCACACCTCCATCCACACCTCCACCCACACCTCCGTCCACACCTCCGCCCCTCCGCCCACACCTCCACCCACACCTCCGTCCACACCTCCACCCACACCTCCGTCCACACCTCCGTCCACACCTCCACCCACACCTCCGTTCACACCTCCGTCCACACCTCCACCCACACCTCCGTCCACACCTCCGCCCCTCCGCCCACACCTCCACCCACACCTCCGCCCACACCTCTGTCCACACCTCCACCCGCCCTCACCCCTCACTCCCCAAGCCTTATCATAAAACAATCACCTGCAGCTGGACGTATGTGACTGGGGTTCTGATTTCTCCTCTACACAAGGGGGCGTCGGCATAGGAGAGATAAAGAGGGAGACTGAGGGAGAGATGAAGAGAGAGAGAGAGAGAGAGAGAGAGAGAGTAACTGATCTATTGATGTGGTTGGAAGGTGGCAGGGTGGGCGGAGAGAGGAAGAGAGAGACAGAGGAGAAAGAGTGCGGGTGCGGACGGACAGCAGGAGAGTGACGCTGAGGTGAATTTGAGTGAGTCACCCCGGTGGACATTTACAGGGAGGGGGGGGGGGGGGGCTGAGGAGGCTTGGAAGGAGAGAAAGAGCACGAGGGAGAGAGAAAGAGCACGAGGGAGAGAGAAAGAGCACGAGGGAGAGAGAAAGAGCACGAGGGAGAGAGAGGTGGGGGGGTGAAACTGTGTTTTCCTCATGTGTCTCTCCTCCGGATGGTCAGCCTCAGGACCCATTTATCCATCAGCCATCAGTGGTACAGATCACACACACACACACACACACACACACACAC